>NC_056737.1:1615751351-1616051351 GCF_019279795.1 Protopterus annectens
TGGTTCGATGGAGATAAAAGTGAAGTTGTCTATGTACAGCTAAAAGGTGAAGCATGTACTCTCCCTTATTTGAAAAATACAGAAAGGTAACTTGGTGGTTAATGACCTGGTTGAGCTTAGATTCTGAAGCGACGTTAGGCAAAAAACACTGGTTGGTTTGTAAGGAATTAAAAAATTAATTATCAAGGTGTTGCTTACTGTGATGGATCCGAAGTCTTCTTAAGACACTAAGGTCTTTGCTGGCTAGATTCTGCTGAAAACGAAGTCTAGTTATAATTGCATTTACAGTCTGTTGCCCACAGAAACTTGCAGAATGTACACTGATGCAGCACACCAAACTCTGTCACTTTAAAAGCAGTAACCAATAAATAACTTTTTATACCAAATCACACAGACTACTGTTGCTTTAGTTACACTGTACCACTTTCTACTTCTCGTTCAGCATAAATGATAACTTTCCTGTACAAAATATCTCCTAACAATTTCATTTGATATAGTCACTTTATAGTGGTTTTACATCCTGTTTTACTCCTTGGTATTTTGTATGAAAACATCTGTTTGCCGGTGTTCGCAGAAAAATATGTTTTCGTCCTGTAGAGAAATAATACTGATATTGTCTTTTAAGGAAACATCTTTGTGGGGAAACACGTACAACTGCTGACTTGATAAAGGCATATCCATTCAAACTTCATTGGTTAACAGTGTCATATGATAGAAACACGTACAGATTGTTTTCCTGTGGTCCATTCTTTAAGGAAGCAGGTTAGCTTTCTTACTGACAATGTGAAATGCATACATCCTGTTTTTTTTACATTTTTTACCAAGTCTGTAAGAGGTCAGCTTTCTTGCTGACAGTGTGAAATGCATACATTATTGCTAATTTTGTAGGAAAACATGTCACATGTCCATTAAGCAAATTCTTATTTTTCAAGCCACAGTCATTTAGTATGGATGCTAATCACATATTACTAAACTCTATTTCTACATTTAAGCAGGCTTTATTTTATACCTTATTTATTTTGCATATTTGTAGCAGAGTTACTTTCAACCTTAATACATTGTTGAGCAACCCTGTCTTTGTAGAAAATCAGGTAGGCGGTTTTGCAGGATAGAGCCTGGAGTCTGGATACTCATCTAGCTGATATAATAGTGACTAGAAAAATAAAAAATTAAGGTCTGACCTGGCTGGAGGTTAAAACAGGCCTTGGGTCAGAGCTTGAGGCAGGATAGTTAAATCTCAAAGAGGAGTACGACCCTTTAGCAAAGGTCAAAGTAAAAAAGTTCCTTTAAGAAAAGCTTTGGTAAAAATAATTATTTTCACCTAGATAGAAGTTCGAAATGGCAGCCAACTGGACCTTAACATTAGAAAAACTAGCTCCTTCACTGAAAATTGAAATGAAGAAGTCAAGTACAACTGGTATGGGGGCAGAAAGAGAGTACAGATCCCTCTAAAGGGCCCAGAACGCAAATCTCTTCTATTTATTTTTGTAAATCTTTCTAGCAGAACCCTTTTGAGAAAATAATAAAATATGATAGACTGGGGAGGAAAGCCTGGCCTGTCTAGCAATCAGTGGAACTGGAAAAACCATGCAGTCAGTTTGTGGCCTATTATGTCTGAAGAGTCATCCCTGTCAGGTGAGACAAGAGGTCTGGGTTGGGATCCAGTATCCAGGTGGGTGTAGAAGATGATGCAAGAGGAAGGGAAACCAAATTTGACAAGGCCAAAAAGGTGCATTGAGGGTAACTGTGCTCTTCAACTGGTATGCTTTGTGTAGAAATTTGTGGATGAGGTAACGGGGGTAAGCAGAGAGAAGACTGGAGAGCCAATAGTTGACTAGAATGACTCTTGTCAAATCCTCTGTTGGAGGGATTAAGGCACAGAACCTGCTGCACTTGTTGAGAAAACAAGCAAAAAGGTTATAGCATGGCTGGCCCCATCGATGGGAAATTCTCTCCACCACTTCAACACAGAGAGACTCCTCTTGAGACATCAGAATGGACCTGCTTAGTTTGTCTGCAATCACCTGGCTTGTCCCAGTATGTGCACTGCTATGAAAAAGAGGCTGGAAGACATTGCCCACTGTCACAGTCTCAGGGCTTCTCGACACAGTGGGTAAGATCTGGTTTCCTCCTGTTTGCTGATGTACCAAACAACAGACATATTGTCCATTTGAACAGCAATAGTCCCAGAAGGGAAAATGTCTTGAAAGGCCTGCAACACTAGGACTTCTCTCATTTCCAGAACACTGATGTGTATCTTGGCCTCTTCTACGGACCACACAACGTGACGTCCATGGTCACCATGACTGTGGGCAGGGGACAAACAAAAGGATGGCCTAAGGAAACATCATCCATGTGAAGTCACCAAAGAAGACATTTTCCACAAGACTGATTCTGACAACATTGAATAAAGGCTGCTGAAGAACAGACCACTGTACCAATACAGTCCACTACAGAACCCACATGTGAAACCTGGTTAAAGGAACTAGGGTGATAGCTGCTACCATGAATCCCAAAGCTTGTACGATTAGTCATGATGGAAGAGAAGTGTGTGAGATCACTTTCTTGACCTAGGATCTGAGTGTCTGAATTCATGTAGGTGGAACAGAGGCTGAGTGACCATATCAGAAGACTGGCATAATGGTTAAGGTCATTATCTTACAGATACAAGATGCATGGTTTAATTATCACATGGGATAATTGGCAAGGTTAAAATAGTCCTCAAGGCCAGTTAGCTTCATACTAATCTATGAACCTAATTATAAGCTTTACTGGAAAAGCTCACCCAGACTCTGTCACAACTTGCTGTGAGGGAAAGGTTAGTTTGCTTTTGCTTTCTTGTATTTTGTATACAGTGATTTGTTTTCTTTACTCTGTGTTTTACTTGTATTTTGCTTTTAACTGCATATTAAAACTAGGAAAGCGAAGTACAGTTGTGTACACTTACAATAAATGTAGATGTTCGAGTGTATTCACTGTTGCAGTCATTACATTTGGGTAATCCGCTGGCAGGTTGCCCTCAGTTGGCCTGATTAACAAAAGTCTTTGGTCCTGCGTCGGTTGCTGTCCCTTCTTCCATGACATCAGGTCGTCAGGGGTATAAAACATGCAGCCGATGCCATTACATCAGTTTTTCTTGCCCCAGATGTCAGGTGTCCCCCAAATGGGGAGCAAAATATATATAAATAATTTAAAACACAAAAATATACCTCCAAACAAAAGCAAATACACCAAAAAGGCTTTTAAGTGTAGTAAGAGAAAATAAAGGCATAGTAAGAGGAAAAAACAGGGGGCTGGAGGGAGGGTAACCAGGACTGCAACAGTGAATACACTTGAACATCTCCATTTATGGTAAGTGTACACAACTGTACTATGTTCTTCGTGTTTCACTGTTGCAGTCATTACATTTGGGTAGATTCCCAAAGCTATGGATGGGAGGATGGATTTATACAGCATTAGGACAGGCTATAAGACCCTGCAAAACAGCAGTGGCAAAGCCAGCTCTGGATTTAGAGAAAATTGGTAGATGATCATGTTTGGTGAAAGCATGAACTGAACTCCAGGTAGCAGCTTTTAGAATATCCCTGGTAGGAACACCTCTGAGAAAGGCTGTAGAAGTATATGCAACCCTGGTGGAATGGGATCTGATCCCCTGGAGGATAGGTTTTCCGTGGTGCTTATAGTAGAAATGAATACAATGGCTTATCCATTTGGAAATGGTTTGATTTGAAATAGCCTTTCTCTCTGCCCCTGCAGCAAAAGCTACCAGCAGTTGTTCAGATTTTCTTCGTGATTTAGTCCTGTCCAAGTAAAATCTAAATTGTCTGTGTACATTCAATGAATGCAGAATCCGTTCCCCCTTGTTCTGTGGATTGGGAAAGAAAGTTGGCAAATGAATGGACTGATTAAGAGCCAACACTGGATACCACCTTCGGCATGAAGGATGGGTTGGTCCCGAGTGACACCCTGTCCGCATGAAAATGATGAAAGGCTCCACTGCCATAAGGGCCTGTAATTCAGAAATCCTTCTAGATGAAGTGATTGCTAAAAGGAAGGCTGTTTTCCAGGAAAGAAATTTTAAGTCTGCAGTAGCAGCTGGCTTGAAAGGAGGGAGAGTGAGTTTCTCCAGTACAAAGTTAAGATCCCAGGCAGGGGTTGGAGCTCTCCTGGGTGGTCTCAAGTTTTTGGCTCCTCTGAGGTACTGCTTTAGCAGAGGATGAGAGAAGAGGGGAGGTTCTGTGTTGAAATGAGCTGAAATGGCTGAGGCATGGATTTTTATGGAAGAAAAAGACAGGCCCTTGTGAAGCATCTCCGTTAAATATTGCAAAATCTGAGGTAATTTGGGCACTGCTGTGCTTATTCCTTGAGATAGATTCCAGGCACAGAATCTTTTCCATTTGTCAGCATAAGATTTTCTAGTACTAGTTCTTCTTGCTTCCAAAATGACATCCATCACAGGTTTGCTGAGGGATGCTAAGGTGGAATTTAAGTGATCAGCTAAGCTGCAAGATTCAAAGTTTGGAGCTGAGGGTGCAGAATTTGGTTGTTCTGCTAAGACAGTAAGGAAGGTGTCTGAGGCAGGTGCCATGGAGAAATTTGTGACAGACTGCGTAGGAGTGGGTACCAGTGTTGGCGAGGCCAGTCTGGAGCAATCAAAATCATTTGTGGTTTGTCCATTTTGACTTTTAGTAGAACCTTGTGGAGTAGAGGCAGAGGGGAAATGCATAGAGTGATACGTTTTCCTAGCTGAAGGACAGAACATCCACTTTCCAGGCTTTTTTGTGAGGAGTTCTTGTGCAAAATTTGTCCAACTGGTAGTTCTGTGGCGAGGCAAAAAGATCTATGTCTGGGCTCCCCCATTTGCGTGTCAACATGTTGAAAATCCGTGGTTCCAGTTTCCATTCGTGTGGGTTCATGAGATTTCTGCTTAGTTCCTCTGCCAAAATACTCTGCTTTCTTGGCAGGAATAGAGCTTGTAGTTGTACTTGATAGCTCAAGGCCGTGTTCCACAACGCCACGGCTAGTCTGCAGAGGGGGTAGGAATGTGTACCTCCCTGCTTGTTTATGTACCACATAACTGTGGTGTTGCCCCTCTTTACCATTAGTTGTCCTGGATGAAGGTAGTCCTTGAAGCCTGTCAGTGCATTCTGTACAGCTAGCATTTCTTTTTGATTGATATGAAAGTGCATTTGACTTGGGCTCCATTTGCCCAGAATGCACTTCCCTGCCAGATGAGCCCCCCCATGCATAGTCTGATGTGTCTGTAGTTAGGGTTTGGGCGGTAGGGGTGGTGTGAATGTCAGTCCCTTGTTTTGGTGGCAGGCCTCTGCCCACCATAGGAACTCTAGTTGCAGGCAAGGAATGATAGGAATCATTGTTTCCAGGCTGTGACAATGTTGACTTCATAAACTTTTTAAGTACCACTGAAGTTTCCTCATATGCAGTCTTGCATATGGAATTAGAAGAATGCAGGAGGCCATGAAGCCCAAGGCTTACAGTATTTGTCTTGTAGATAGCAGGGTTTTTGTGGCCACCTGTTTGAAGTAAGTCACCAAATGAAGTTGTTTTTCTGGCATAAGGAAAGCCATCTGGGCAGCTGTATTCAAGCTTGCACCCAGGAATGTAATTTTTTGAGAGGGTACCACTTGTGACTAGGTATTTGCTTCCCACAAGTAATACAATTATTAATTTTTACTGACATCGGTAAGGAGTAAGAAAAAAATTTTCCTCAATGGGATACTTAGCTTTTTAGTTGAAGACTTCAGTTCTGAAACTCGAAAATGACAATTTAAGGAGTCGGCCGACCAGCACTTGCGAAATGCTTCTGCTTCAGGCACCGCGCGGCAAGAAAGACTGATGTAAAGGCGTCGGCTACACGTTTTATACCCCTGACGTCATGGAAGAAGGGACAGCAACTGACGCAGGACCCAAGACTTTGTTAATCAGGCTGACTGAGGGCAACCTGCCAGCAGATTACCCAAATGTAATGACTGCAACAGTGAAACACGAAGAACATCCACAGCTGTGTCTCTTGCAAGTCTCACAGAAAATTTTTCCATCCTACCTCCCTGGTGCTGCCTTTCTAGCTGCCTGCCCCTTATGTTAACTGAACCACATATCTCCTTCCCTCTCCCCTTTCACTGGCTGTTGTAAGTACAAAATTATCATTTTGTGAAATCATTCCCTTTCAACTATTTAAATGTATTGGCCACCCACTGTATTCCATAGAACCAGAATACAAAGTGCCCACCCCCTTTCAATCTGTCTTGCTCTGTTACAATCTTTTTTCATTCTTGATAAGCCAATTCTTTGTTTTCAGTAAGTACTGCTTGATTTGTTTCTATCGTCAGAATATCTCCCCAAATACTTCATTCTTAAATTTTCAGGGTCTACTTATTAGTTTCTCCTCAAGTGTTTGGCAGTGCTCTGTAGAGAGACAGACACCTTAAGTGACATTTTTACTGTAAAAGCATGACTGAAATTCCACCAGTACCTAGTTACACACAGCACAACTAGTTTGCTGTGACAAGCACTATCCCCAGAGTTGCAAACCAGATATTCCTGACACTGCCTTATATTCTCACTCCAACTGTATCAACAAAAAAGGTCTGTTGCCATCGATATGAATTTTCCCACTATCTCCATTGCCAGCTTGGTGGATATGGGCACCATGAGACAATGTAGAAAATGAGTCGTCTTTACTGACACGCAGTTAATTCTCAAACAATATACAAACTCGTACATCACATAAATTGACACACTGATATAAACCAAATCCGTAGCACTGAAATGACACTGGAGGCGAGATAAAAGCCAAACACTATTATAATACTAGTTAAGCACTAAAGAGCTTAACTTGTGTCATAATAAAGTGTCTGGCTTTTATCTTGTCTACGATGTTGTTTCAGTGCCATGGGTTTACTTCTCAAACAAACTTATATGGTATGAGATATATGTATTTACACAATGTCAATGGAGGCAAAGCTCTCACATAAAAGTACTCCTAATGTCAATAAGGTTGTCAGTAGTACACCTGCAGCACCCATTGCACACAATTCAAAGCAGACATAGAGACCCACGTATGCTGAGGCACTCAAATGTAATCTTCCTAAATTTCAAGACCTTCTAGAAGAAGTACACATAACAAACATCCTCAAAAGCCCCAAATGCACTCTTTCAAAACAACACCCACATCAACAGATAGCCACAGCTCATGGATCCTCTAATTCTAAGCTCATAAGGGAAGCCACCACACAATCTGACATTCTGGTCACTGGAGATTCCATTGTGAGAGACAATGGTATCCCTCTCACCTGGCTGAATAAGAAGAAAAAGTCACAGTCAGTTGCTTACCAGGGGCCAGCATCCACCACATTACGCACGCACTCAGGTCATTGTACCACAAACAGCAGTATGACACAGTCATAGTAAGATGAATCGCCCTACACTACATACAGACAGACATCATGGAGCTCTTGGAATATGTGTCCCAGGCTGGTATGAGCCTAGCATTGGAGCAGCATTTTACCTTCTCCAAGGATGATGCCACAATACAAACAAGAGATGACTGACTTTAATAACTGGCTTAGTTTCTGGTGTCATTCTAAGGGAGTGCAATATCTGTCAGCATGGAAGGAGATGGTCAACAGACCAATCTGCTTTGCCAGGGATGGTCTGCACTTCTCCCTTCTAGGCTTTCAAATATTAGCTAAAACATAATCTTCCCCCATAGTACCTTTTTTAGGTAATGCCAAACTGAAAGTACTTCTGACATAGCAAATCAAAACCAAGAAAATCTAAAGGTATTACTGCTCAGTGCTAGGAGTCCAAACAAATAATTCCACTCCCTAGAAGCTCTCTTCACCCTATGGAATGCTGATGTCTGTGTGGTCACTGAGACATAGTTTAAAGCTGCTGAGAGCACACAGACAGTGCAAAGGTTATAACGCCTTCCACACATTTAGACCAGCTACTACACAGACAGGGACTAAAGGTGGAGGTGTTTCAATTTACTTCAAAAATAAATACACCTCAAGGCTGGTCAAACAGGACAATGCACTTAAGCTGCTCCATGTTCAAATCACCATAGGCAAAATCCAATATCACTTACTTGCAAGATACAGGTCCCCTCTATGACCCAGGAAACCCATAGCATGTATTTAAACATATTGGAAACACTGACCATCCAACCCAATACCATATAAATGGGTGATTAACTGGGAATCCTATATGACACCAAACATACAGGCACAGAGATTCCTGGATTTTGTAAACACAAACTCCCTGGACTACACCGTCAATATACCAATCAGGGGTGCAATCAGACTGGATCTGGTCATCACAAACATGGGAGAATGCCGCACACTCCTTACTGTAATGTCTTCCCTAGTGAGGTCAGACCACTAAATGGTCTCATTTGAAGTAAAAACAAAACCTGGACCCCTAGCTAAACCTGGAATATTCGGGAACTACTGTAAGGTTAACTTCCTGCTATTAAGTAATAACCTGGCAACATTTCAAGTGTCCATAAACCCTGAGAACACTGCTACCTATGCAGAACTATTCACAGAAACCCTATGCAAGCATGTTAATAGCTGGACAGAGGCAGCTGTACCCACCAGACAGTAGTGCAGAACTAACAAAAAACAAGCCACCCTGGTGGAATCACAAAATCAATAGGTTGGATAAAATACAGCTGTGTACACTTACTATAAATGTAGATGTTCGAGTGTATTCACTGTTTCAGTCATCACATTCAGGTTATCTGCTTGCAGGTAGCCCTCAATCGGTCTGATTATCAAAGTCTTGGGTCCTGCGTCGGTTGCTGTCTCATCTTCCATAACATCAGGTAGTCAGGAGTATAAAAGCATGCAGCAGACACCATTACATCAGTTTTTCTTGCCCCAGATGTCAGGTGCCCCCATAATGGGAAGCAATTATATACAAGGTTACACCTCCAACAAAAAGCAAATACACCAGAAAGCTTTAAGCATAGTAAACAAGAATAGAGGTATAGTACGTCAGGGGGCTGAGGGAGGGTAACCACGACTGCAACAGTGAATACACTCGAACATCTACATTTATGGTCACGCGTACACAACTGTACTATGTTCTTCGTGTTTCACTGTTGCAGTCATCACATTTGGGTAGATTCCCAAAGCTAAGAAGGGAGGAGGCCATTAAATAGCATTATGACCAGCTATAAGGCCCTGCAAGACTGCAGTGGCAAAGCCAGCTCTGGATTTAGAAAAAATTGGCAAGTGGTAATGCTTGGTGAAGGTATGTACAGAACTCTAGATAGCAGCTTCTAGGATGTCTCTGGTAGGGACACCTCCGAGAAAGGCTGTAGAGGTAGATGCAGCCCTGGTGGAATGAGGTCTTATCCCCTGTGGGGTAGGTTTTCCATGGTGCTTATAGCAGAAATGAATGCAATGGCCTATCCACTTAGAAATGGTTTGCTTTGAAATGGCCTTCCCCTCTGCCCCTGCAGCAAATGCAACCAGCAGCTGTTCAGATTTCTTGAGAGGCTTAGTCCTGTCCAAGTAAAATCTAAGTTGTCTGTGCACGTCCAAGGAGTGCAGTATTCATTCCCCTTTGTTCTGTGGATTAGAAAAGAATGTTGGCAAATGAATGGACTGATTAAGGGCCACAATGGATACCACCATGGGCATAAAGGAAGGATTGGTCCTGAAGGACACCCTGTCCGCATGAAAGATGATAAAAGGCTCCACTGCTATGAGGGCCTGTAATTCAGACACCCTTCTAGCTGAAGTGATGGCTTGAAGGAAGGCTGTTTTCCAAGAAAGGAATTTCAACTCTGCATTTGCAGCTAACTCAAAGGGAGGTAGAGTGAACTTTTCCAATACAAAGTTAAGGTCCCAGGCTGGAGTAGGGGCTCTCCTGGATGATCTCAAGTTTTTGGCCCCTCTGCGGAATTGCTTCAGCAGTGGATGAGAGAAGAGGGGTGGGCTCTGTATTATAATGAGCTGAAATCGCCGAGGCATGAATTTTGATGGAAGAAAAGGAAAGGCCCTTGTGAAGCATCTCAGTTAAGTATTGAAGAATGTGCAGTAAATTGGGCACTGTTGTGGCAATCCCCTGAGTTTGGCTCCAGGAACAGAATCTTTTCCATTTTTCAGCATAGGATTTTCTAGTACTAGGCCTCCTTGCCGCTAGAATTACATCCATCACTTGCTTACTGAGGGATGACAATGGAGAGATCAGTTAATTAGCCAGGCTGCAAGGTTCAGGGTTTGAAGCTGTGGGTGCAGAATCTGGCCCTCCTGCTGGGACAGCAGGGCAGGGGTCTGAGGCAGGTGCCATGGTTCCAGCAGTGACACACTGTGCAAGACGGGGTACCATTGTTGGCGTGGCCAGTCTGGTGCAATCAGTATTGTCCTTGGTTTGTCCTGTTTGATCTTTAGTAGCACTTTGGAGAGGAGAGGCAGAGGGGAAAAGGCATACACTGATAGGTTTTTTTGTAGGTGAAGGACAGAGCCTCCACTTTCCAAGCTTGTCTGTGGGGAGTCCTTGTGCAGAATTTGTCCAATTGGTAGTTCTGAGGGGAGGCAAACAGGTCCATCTCTGGGCACCCCATTTGTTTCTCAAAAGGTTGAATATCTTTGGTTCCAGTTTCCACTCGTGTGGGTCCATGAGATTTCTGCTTAGATCGTCTGCCAGTGTATTTAGCTTGCCTGGCATGAATTGAGCTTGTAGGTGCACTTGGTAGCTCAAGGCTGTGTTCCACAGAGCCATGGCTAGTCTGCAGAGAGGGTATGAGTGGGTTCTCCCCTGCTTGTTTATGTACCACATAACAGTGGTGTTGTCCATCTTTACCAATAATTGTCCTGGAAGAATGTGGTCCTTGAAGGCTCTCAGAGCATTCTGTATAGCTAACATTTCTTTTTGATTGATATGCAGGTGCATTTGACTCTGGTACCATTTGCCCTGAATGCACTGTCCTGCTAAGTGAGCCCCCATGCATAGTCTGATGTGTCCGTTGTTAGGGTTTGGGTGGCAGGGGGTAGAGTGAATGGCAGTTCCTTGTTGTGGTGGCAGGCCTCTGCCCACCAAAGGAACTCTGGTTTTTACACAAGGGATGATTGGAATCAATGGTTCTAGATCCTGAGAATGTTAACACCATAGGCTTTTTAGATACCATTGTAGTTTCCTCATATGCAGTCTTGCATATGGAATTAGTAGACTGCAAGAGGCCATGAACCCTAGGGCTTGCAGTATTTTCCTTGCAGATAGCTGGGTCTTTGTAGCCAGTACTTTGAAGTAGGATGTCAAATAAACTTGTTTCTCTGGCGTGAGGTAGGCCATCTGAGAAGCTGTATTCAAGCTTGCTCCCAGGAATACAATTTGTTGACAGGGTACTAGATGTGATTTCTTTTCGTTTATGGTGTACCCAGAGAAGTTAGTAATTTCTTTACAAATGCCAGATGATTTAATAGTATGTCCGGGCTTTCTGCCTGAATTAGACAATCGGCCAGGTATGGCTATATTTGAATATGTCTTTACCTGCAAAATACAATGACTGGAGCTAGACATTTTGTGAATACCCTGGGCGGAGTAGATAAGCCAAAGGGTAGTGCAGAGAACTGATAGTGCATGTAGCCTGCTCTGAAGCGTAGGTATCTTCTGCAAGATTCCCTGATTGGGATGTGCAGGTAGGCTTCCTTTAAATCCAGTGTTGCCAACCAGGCATTTTTGCCTAGCATGGGAAGCAGCTGATGAAGAGTTAGCATTTTGAATTTTGGGATTACTAAAAGGTGTTTAGGATAGACAGGTCCAGGATAGGACGCCAGGAATTGTCTTTTCTGGGAACCAGGAAAAGTCTTGAGTAAAAACCTTGCCCCCATTCTTCTTCTAGGACAGGTTGAACAGCCTTGATGCTTAGAAGAGAGAGAACCTGCTTTTGAGCCTCTGCCCACTGATTTGGGGGTAGGTCTGGCCAACCGTTTGGGGTTGGTAAGGAGTGTAAGTGGAATCTGTATCCTTGGGAAACTATATTTAAAACCCATTTGTCTTGGGTAATGAGCTCCCAGTTTTCTGCATGCAGGGCGATCTTTCCCCCTAAAGGAACAGTCAGTTGAGCAGGGCTTGGAAGGTTTAAGTTAAGTCATTGTGACAGTTTACATAGGGGATGTCTTACTATTTCCAGCTTTGGAAGTGGGAGCCCCCCACTGCTTAGGTTTGTGAGTACCTTGAGACTGAAGCCTAGGCGGTCTGCTGGTTCTGGGTTTGGTATGAGAAGGCCTGGAAGAGGCAGGAAAGGACCAATTCTTAGAAGGCCAGTGCCTACTAAATCTGGGAGGCTGTACTTGCAGGAAATCTAACAGTTTGCATAGAATTAGCTTTTTCCTCCATCTTTTTAAGTACTACTTCTGCTTGGTTGCCAAACAGGCAGTCTTGGTTTAAGGGAGCATCCAGTAATTTAGCTTTAACATGATATGGCAAAGTTTGCTCCTTAAGCCAAGCATGCCTTCTAAGTACAGACCCAGTGACAGCAGCCCTCCAAGATGCCTCTAATGAAGCAAAACCACACTACAAAGTATGTTTTCCAACTTGTTCAGCAGAATGCATTAAATCCTGTAATTCTTTATTTTCAGCACAATCAGGAATCAACATAATATTCGGTTTAAGCAATCCAATAATATGCTGCTGATACTTTAACATATGAAACTGTCAGTTTAAAGCCCTAATGGCCAACCTTCTTACCCAATCTGTCCAGGGCCCTGGAATCTCTATCAGAGGGGGTAGGGTTTTTGGCAGTAGAAGCCTTAATGCCTTTGTGTCCCTGTGAAATGGTCTCAGGATCCGCAGCAGGATTCTTAAAGAGGAACCTGTGAGAGTCAGGTACTCTGTAATATCTGTCAGGTTTTCTGGGAGCCGGGGGTAAAGTGTCAGGGGCCAGGTTAGATTCCAAGAAGGCATCATCTACAATGTCCAGTACAGGAGGGATAGCTAAAGGCCTGTGTGGAGGTAGGAGTAAGAATTCCCTAAGCCTATTTTTGGAGTCAGAGTAATCCTGGCTTTCCCAGCGGAAATGCTCTCTAAGAGTATGCAAAGTTTCACCAAAAGAGAAATCCTCTGGAGGGGAAGCAGCGGGAATGGAGTCCTCTGCATCAGTATCCTCATAGGTAGATAAGGGCATCTGTTGGTCATCAGAAAAAAACAGAAATTTCAGAATCCTGATCAGAAGAATCAGAAGGAAAATAAGTTCTAGGTCTATTAGAGGGTGGCTTCCCCTGATTAGAGTAATAAGGTCTTCAGCCATTCTTATAATTTGTTTCTTAGGCATAGGGGACTGACCATGCAGTCTGGGTGTAGGTTTTCCAGTCGTAAATCGAGATTTAGGCCTTGAAGAAGAAGATGGCGTCGGTTTAATATGCAAGTCAGTAGGCCTGAATACACCTTCAAAAGCTGGTGCCTGCACAGCGGCTCCGGACTCATCCAAGGTAGAGACATCTGCAGGTTCCACAGTCGAAGAAGCATCTCGCGGCATACTGGACTCCGAATGGGTCTTAGTAGAGGCCTGCGGATATCAGGGGCTGTGAAACCGCCTCACTGAGTACCGGCAAACTGGCGACTAGCTTAATGGAAGCGTCTTCGGCAGCTTTGGACCGGTGTGGCCTGTCTCTTTCTTTATCTTTGCATTTTTTCGGAATGTCGGTAATCGGGTGGCTTACCAAAGCCATTTCTGGATAATTGAACAGAGTACCAAAATATTTAGAAGTGTAAATAAACAGACGACGAATAGTTTGTGGTTTGAATAAGGCACAAAACTTGACAGCGAGGGATGTTGTGATCTGGGCCTATGCAAGGAATGCAGTATGAATGAAAATCTTTATGAGGTATTTGCTTTCCACAAGAAATACAATTGGTAACTTTTACTGACCGGCTTAGAGCAAGAAAAAGTTTCCCCAACGGGGTACTTAGCTTTGTTGAAGACTTTGGATCTGAAACTCGAAAACGAAAATTTCAGGAGTCGGCCGACCAGCACTTGCGAACTGCTTCTGCTTCGGGCACCGCACGGCAAGAAAGACTGATGTAATGGCGTCGGCTGCATGCTTTATATCCCTGTCTACCTGACGTCATGGAAGATGAGACAGCAACCGACGCAGGACCCAAAACTTTGATAATCAGGCCGACTGAGGGCTACCTGCAAGCAGATAACCCAAATGTGATGACTGCAACAGTGAAACACGAAGAACATCAGAAGGAAGAAAATCAAGGCAAAAATGAGGAGGTGCAGCACCCAGCAGGATAAAAGCACTCTCAAACAAACTCTTCAGAGAACAAATAAAGTCACCAACAAGGCATTCTTTAGTTATGTCTGCAACTTCAAAGGCAATACACAACTGTGTGCAGAGCTCATTGCAAATGGCACCACCTATACTGAGCCAGAAGATGTAGCAAACCTACTGGCCAATAAATTCAGCTCCGACTTTATACCCCCCCCAATTCCCATCAACCTTCTCTCAGGAAATACCATCAAATATAACTCCCCCTGCTATCACTAAGGAACAGGCCCTTAATGATCTTTCTAAGGCCAAGAACACTGTGCTTCAATAGGCCCAGGCAATATCACTGGATGCCTTCTAAATAGCATGAAACATGACCTATCAGGCCCTCAGCAATTGCTATTTAACTGTAGCCTCCAAATAGGCTTCATGTCTTATGAATAGAGAACAGCAACAGTCAAAGCACAAAGGTGGACCATCCACAGACTCTGGAAACTACAGCTCCATAAGTCTCACTAGTCTTATATGTAAAGCCATGGAAAGAATTATCATGGAAATGATCAATAATGATATAATAAACCTCCAGACACTGGACCCAACCCAGTTTGATTTCGTCAAGGGCAGGTCATGCCTACTCAACCTAGTGGACTTCTTTCAGAAGGTCACCAAAGCAATGGACGAGGGCAAAAATGGTTCACACTGCCTACTTTGACCTAACCAAGGCATTTCGTACAATACCCCACTCTGGCATTGTTGACAAACTCAAGAGTTGGGTACAATCCCGTATGTCACCTGTTGGATAGCTAACTGGCTCACAGACAGGACCCAGGAAGTTAGAACTGGGGAATCCACCTCTACAGAGAAGCAAGTCACAAGTGGATTCCATCAGGGATCACTCCTTGGACCGCTCTTTTTTGGAATTTACTTCTCTGAAGTCAAGGCCAATGTCAATGGTCTCTGGCTGACTAAATCTGCAGATATTGCATATTAGGAGCGGTCATTGAATCCCACACTGACACAAACTTTATCTAGGAAGGGCTGACACACACAAAAAAATGGAGCCAGAGCCATGGACTAAAATTAAATGCCAAGAAATGTATAATAGTATCCTTCAAGAAGTCATCCACCCCTGGTAACTATCACGTTGACAACACACTCCTTAAAGGTGACCCAGTAGTCAGGGACCTAGGAACACACAGCAATCTAGCCTTTGACCATCACATGTCTATAGTAGTGAGGAAATCATTCTATGTTGCACAACTTATAAACAAACGTATGGCATCTAGGTCCAAGGAAGTCATTGTTCTACTGTATACAGCATTCATCAGACCTATCACTGAGTACAATGCCCCCTCTGGTATTGTACCGAACCAGAAATATCTAACAACTGGAATGCCCACTGAGGTTCCTCACTAAAAGAATACAGGGCACAAGTAAAATGCCCTATGCAGATTGCCTCAAGGTCATATCCTTGTATTCTTTCTCCTACAGGCTGTTGAGGGGAGATCTATGCCTGGCATACAGGGCATTGTCAGACCCCATTCTGATGGACCTCCTGCATATCCACAAAAAAAACAGCACCAGAATTACCCATTGTACAGAATTAAACTTTGGCTGTGATATAAACAGGACCTGCTGGAGGGACAGGTATGTATCACAGACACTAACCCATCTCTGGAACAGGCTTCCAGTCCATGTGAAGCAGAGTTCCTCCCTCACCCAATTCAAGTGCAACTTGGACAATTGGATGGGAAACAGAAAATTAATTCCTGATTTGGAACCTATGTCTCTAATGGACACAGGCAACCTGTAAATGGTTCATCTCCCAGGCCCCTGCTTGTAAATGTTTCATTTCCCAAGCCCCCTGCTTACACTTACCAACAATACCAGATCCTGTCAGATTTGGGATGCATGGCTAGGCTTAAAAAGGCCCTTGTAGTTGTTAGCCTAGTAAACACCTATGAACATGTCTAGATGAGTACCTATGAACTTCAGACTTTGCGTGGGTGTGAATTATGACTTCCTGTAGTTAACTGTGATGCCTAGGTGAACATACAACTGGAGCGAGTAGTCCCATGCCTGTAGAAGTTAATGCCTGAATAGGGAAATTAGGAGTTGGTCGTCTAGGTAAGGAAATCCTCAGAATCCCAGCCGTCTCAAGTGAGCTGCTACCGCTGCCATGCATTTGCTGAACACCCTGGGGACTGTGGTTAGGCCAAAGGGCAGTGCACTGAACTGGTAAAGACTGGCTCCCAGCCATAAGTGCAGACATCCCAGATGGAAGCGCAGATATCTTCTGGAAGGCCTACTCATTTTGATGTGATAGTATGCATCCTGAAGATGTATCTAGCATATCCAATCGTGCTTCCAATATAGGGTCAAAATTGCCTAAACTGTGACCATCCATCGCATACTGGTTTAGTTTGCCATGATCCAGGATGGGTATCATGTCTCCTGTCTTCTTTGGCACTAAGAAGAATCTTGAGCAAGTTCCAAATCGTGTCTGGTCTGACCTCCTGGATGGCTTTTTCTGAGCAGCTTTTCTATTTCTCATGCTGCTATTTCCCCTGACTGGGTGGAACATTGAGGATTCTTTTCATTCTTGCAGGGGGAATTTGGGAAAATGGTCTGATATAACCTCTGGATATAATTCTCTAAACCCAATAATCTTTTTTGATGGATGCCAGGGCTTTTTGGTGCCGAGACAAATGCCCCCGAAATGCCTCCAGGGGGCAACAGTTGGGCCACCTTTCAGGAATGCTGTTAGGGTTTGACAGAGAAGGAATCCTGGAAACCCTGGTCTGGCATGCCAACTCTGTCATGGGGATAGCGTCCTTCCATTAGTTCTCCATGGAAAGTAAACTATGATCCTTTAAAACCAACCACTGTAAGGAAAATATGACTATGTAGTTGTTGCTATCAGACATTCTCCTCAAGTTTATCACCGAATTTCACATCTTCAGGTTCAGGATGTTTAACTTTTTGTTTTCTTATCAAAGGGACAACACAAATAAAGCCAAAGAAAAAAGTACTTACAGTAGTCTATGATGATGGAACGTGACATCATCTTGTTCCAGCCAAGGTCCCTTCTGAAACCTTAAATATTCTATGTCTTCAATAACCTATAAAACAATGTATGCAGTGAGGCACAAGACAAATGTCACTAACTTAGCACATTAAAATGTGCAAAACTATCACAGTTTATTTCTGATTCACATTATTTTTTATGACTATAGCACTGAAGAGAAGTCAATGCTATCACAGCATGAGAGCAAATCACTGAAAAGTTAATAGCTTGAACTGTTTTAGACTGCATTTTCTAAATACACTACTACTAATTCCAGAAAGCTATTTCTTTTAAGTTTCTTTTTTAAAATGTGGAAAAAAAAGCTGTCTGCCAGGTAAGCAACATATACAAGGGAAATTTAGTTAACTAAAAATAAAAGAACCACACTGAACAATATGTATGGTATTCAAAAAAGCAAGTAAAATGTTCCCCAACAACAACTAAATACAACATAAAAATCCAGGTCTGACTTGTGGTACAGCTGTAACAGCTGTACCCTTTTCCATGACGCTTTTTCTTGAACTTGGGAAATGTACTGTATGCACATAACTGGTTACATCACAAGAAAATCATGTCAAGGAAATCTCTTGCACATTGCTTTACAAAGTTGTTATACAGAATTTTACATTAAAGCAGGTAGTGCTATAAACTATAATGCAGCATCTTGTAAAGTCCACCCAAAATTTAAGATGCACTAGAGCCATGACAAATCTGCTGCTGATATCAACATCAACAGCAGAATTATAGAAGATAAAAAAAGGTTTCCTTTTATGAGGGGCTTGAATACCTCTAAAGTTCCAATTTGTAGACTTCAGTATGGCAGTCCACGGCACATCTGTGACACAGAACTCTGATAATATGGCAGCTGGGCTGGCTTTCATTAAGTATGCATACAAGTCTAATCTCTCTCTCTCTCCCTCTCTTAGCCACAAGCATTCACTGCAGTTAATGAACTGCAGTGCACCTTGGGTGGGCACATGTCTATACAAGTCAAGCTGACAGAGATGAACTAAGTACAATTGTGTAAGTAGCTTATATAATAGTACATGTTAAAAATACTGCATCAGTGATCTATTTGAACAGCCAGGACTTTCCGTGTAAAGGTCCTGTCCATCTGGCCAGGCTTCTAAACTTAGAATCCTTCTCCCACAAGGCATACATCTGCCCTTGACACACACCAGCATGCTGGTATAAGAAGTATGCATGTGTGTGCCATTTTCAGAGCTTTCATGCCCTGACAAAAAATAAGTTACACAGTACATTAACTCTCTAAAGGCAGGGGCAACTTTGAGAACATAGTAAGTTCTAGTTTGGGGGAGGGACAGAATTAGGAAATACTTCACTCCATTCACAAGGTAAAACTTCAAAAGAATACTCCTAGAGGGGATGGAGGGAAGGTATCGGTAATGCAAGAGTGATCTATTTGAACAGCTACCATTACGGTAACTTACTTATACAACTGTATCATGTTCTACATTAGATCATCGCTACAGTATTCTTAACATCTAGGATGACTGCCAAAGCTTAATCAGATAGTGTGGAGAAAGGTGGTATTCCCGCCAAACTTAAGATGCTAAGAAAGACGGCCTAAACTTGCTCTAAATTAAAACTCCAGATTGTAAATTTTGTGAAGGTGTGGACTGACGACCAAGTGGCTGCTTGAAGAAAGGTTTTAGAGCCCTTATATGAAAGTCCCTGAAGTAAATAGTTGTGCAAGAACTTACCATAACCTTAGATGTCCTTCTCTTCCATGTTGCAGTAGTCATTACAGTGGGGAGGTTGCTGCCTGCAGTGCCGCCATCCGGCCAGTATACCAAAGTCTTTGCTCCTGGCGGGTACGTGTGACGTCCCTTGTCAGGGCCATAAACTGACGTAGGGTATAAAAGTGATGTCTGCATGCACCCTCTTCAGAATGAACTGCTGCATACAGCAGCACTCCTGTGGGTTATGACAGGGTCCTACTAGGAACACCCTTAGACTTGCATGTAGGCTAGACCTAGGGTAGTAGGTAGGCTGTGTTGAGACTGGGGAAGAGAATGACTATGTCCCCACAGGTAGGCCCTGCTATGTTAGTTAGGTAAGGTACAGAGGGGGCAGGTGGGAGGGACTGAATACTGCAACATGGAAGTGAAGGACATCTAAGGTTATGGTAAGTTCTTGCACAACTATTCTATGTCCTTCTAGTCTCATGTTGCAGTATTCATTACAGTAGGGAGAGTACCAGAACTTTAGGTATGTACATGGGTGGAGGATTGGGTTTTGTGGTCAAATGAGGCCTTGGAGAATTGACCTAGCAAACCCTGCTCTAGCTCTCGAGGCTAGGTCTAGTTTGTAATGCTTGGTGAAAATGAAAATAGAGGTCGAAGTGACTGCTTCTAAAATGGAAACGTAGTCAATCCCTTTGAAAAAGGCAGCTGCCTGGTAGACTGAGGCTTGACATGACCATGCAGGGATTTTCCATGATAGGAATAGCACATGGTAATGGATTTTGAAATTCAAGAAGAAATTATCTGTTTGGAGACTGCCTTCCCTAGAGCTCTTGGATGGAAGGAGATGAATAATTGGTCAAACTTTCTAATAGATTTGGTTTTGTCTAAGTAGTACCTCAGTTGCCTGTGGACATCCAAGGAATGGAGAGTTCTCTCCGAAGAATTTTGTGGACAAGGGTAGAAAACCGGTAGGTTAATGGTCTGGTTTAATGAGAGTTCATTAACCACCTTGGGCATGAAGGAGTGGTTGGTCCTGAGAGCAACTCTGTCCTTGTGGAAAATAAGATAAGGAGAGGAAGCCATAAAGGCTTGCATCTCTGATACCCTCCTGGCGGAGTTGAGTGCCACTAGTAGAACTGTTTTCAGGGTGCAAAGTTTCAGGGATACTGAATGAACTGGTTCAAAAGGTGGCAATGTGAGTTTTTGTAGTAAGAAATTCAGGTCCAAGGAGGGGGTATAGGTTTTCTTGGGGGCCTGATATGAAGTACCCCTTTCAGAAAAAGCTTGACTTCCAATCAGGAAGCCAGAGGAGGTGATAATGACAGACAAGCCGAGATAGCAGATAAGTGGACTTTGACTGAGGAGTAAGTTAGTCCCTAGTGAAGTAGCTCACACAAATAGGAAGGGACCATAGGTATAGTAGTCAAAGGGTCCTGTTTTTTCTGTTGACACCACCTGGAGAATCTGCCCCATTTAGATACATAATGTTCTGCAGGAGGCCAAAAAACCTAGTACCAGGAGAAACTGGGTATGTCCTCTGAATATAGGTGTCTGTATGGGGATTAAAACCCTATCACCCATAAGGTCAGTTTCAGACTGTTCACCTGGGGGTGCAGTAGGGATCCCCTGTCCTGTGTGAGCAGGTCTATTTGGTGGGGTAACCTGTAATGTTTGCCCTTGGCTAGTAAGTGGAGGAGGGGAAACCAATGCTGTCTTTGCAAAAACGGGGTCACCAACAGGATTTTGGGTTTGTCCCTCTGGATTTTCAGGAGGACCTTTCTGAATCAGAGTGAAGGCAGGGAAGGCATAAAAGTACAGTCCCTCCCAAGAGAAGGAGAATGCGTCCACTTTCCAAGCTTGTGAATGTGGGTCCCTTGTGCAGAAGCTGGCCATCTGTCTGTTCTGGGGGGGGGAGGCAAAGAGATCTGCTTGTGGAATACCCCACCTGTGAATAAGGTCCAGGAATACATTTGTGAGAGGGAGCTGAAGTTCTGCTGAGTTTGTCTGCCATGGCATTCTCTGTTGAGGGAATATATACTGCCACCAGGTGGATTAGGAGTGATGATGCTAGGTTCCATATCTGTACGGCCAAGCTGCAGAGGGGGTAGGACTTTGTTCCTCCTTGCTTGTTTATGTACCACAGGTCAGTCATATTGTCTGTGATTACTTTTAGGGTTCCTAGCTGAATAGCTGATTTGAATGTTAGAAGGGCTAACAGTAATGCTCTCACTTCCTTGATGTTGATATGGTACTTTTGTCTTAGATTGGACCATATGCCTTGCACAGAGAATTGATTCTGGTTTATTAGAAGCACTGCACCCACCCCAAGTCTGATGCATCAGTGGGGGGGCTGGAATCTATAGGGGGGGGGTTTCCTTGGTTGAGGTGAAGTGCTGAAACCCACCACTGGAGTTCCCTCTTCAGACACAGAAGTAGGGGAAGGGGTGAGTCCAGGGACTGTGAGTGTTGGCTCCACAAGTTTTGTAGGATCCAATGGATTTTTCGCATGTGGAGTCTTGCTAGAGGTAACATGGGTAGAAGGGATGGCATGTAGCCTAGCATTCTCAGGAATTCCCGAGCTGTCAAGAAGAAGTGGGTAAAGAGTTTTCTGAAGTACAGACAAAGCTCTAGGATTCTTTGGTCTGGGATGAAGGCTTTCATTCTGTCTGTTCTGATCCTGCATCACAAGAAAACCAAACCTTGAGAGGGGGTCAGGTGAGACTTTTCATGGTTTATGGTAAACCCTAATTGAGTTAGGGTGAATGTTACCTGTTGTAGGTGGAGCAGAAGAACTTGGTGGTCTTAGTGAAGGATGAGCAAGTTGTCTAGATATGGGTACATCTGTACACCCCGAGTCCTGCAGTGAGCAATGAATGGGGCTAGACACTTTGTGAACGCTCGAGGAGCAGTGGAGAATCCAAAGGGCAAGGCAGAGAATTGAAAATAGCAAGAACCTATTGCAAAGCGGTGGAATTTCCTGTAAGCTGGACGTATAGGAATGTGCAGGTAGGCATCCGTCAAATCCAGGGCTACCATGAAAGCCTGTGTTGGAATGAGTGGTAAGAGCAGGGGTAAGGTAATCATTTTGAAGCTGGGTACCTTGAGAAAGAGGTTTAGGAATTGGCCTCTATGGGCCGTCTTTCCTTGGTATCAGAAACATTCTGGAGTAGAAGCCTATGTTTCTTTGTGGGCAGGGTACCTGTTTTATGGTACCCTGAGCTAGGAGTTGTTGAATGATGGGTGGGAAAAGGTGGGGTTGGTTTTTTGGTGGTTGGGGAATAGCCTGGAAGGGTGGTAACATCAACCAAGTCATGAAATATCCCCTCTGAATGATGGAGGACCGACTGTGCTGATGTGATTATCCGTCAGAAGTGTAAAGAGAGGGTGAACCGAAGGGATAGGGGGTGTTTAGGTCTAAAGGTGGTAAGTCACAGTGGAGGTGGTCTGGATTGGTCAGACCGACTCCAAAAGGGTGTAGTGGAAGAGTTGGTGGGAAATCTGGGAGTAGAGCTTTTCGTGGTTGTCTACATCCCTTAGACTGAGGAGCTGTGTGCGAGGACTGTCTTCGCACAAAAGAAGGTTTTTGTGGGTAGTTCCTGTGGTATCAGGATATAGGAGATACCAGTAAATGCTTAAGGTTTTGTAGTTCTTTTCCCTTTACTTGAAGGGATTTGAGAAGCTCTGCAGAACCTTGGTCAAACAGAGCCTTATTGTCCAGGGGTGCGTCAAGCAATTTTGCTTGAACATCCATAGGGAGAGGTTGTAGCCTCACCCAGGAATATTGCCTCAAAACTGATCCTGATGCAGCAGATTTAGATGAGACTTCCACAGATCATAACTGCACTTAATGGAGTGCCTAGTCACTTGGGATGCTGTGGAAAGCAGGGTGTTGACTTGTGCTTTAATGGGGGAGTCACGGGCCTCAGAGAGGAGGTAGAGGCTTTGGTGATGATATCCAGGACATACCTAGCCATGTGTTTGATAGCTGAGAGCCCTTATAGCCAGAGTAAAGGAGGTATACACTTTCTTCCCTAGTCTGTCCATGAATTTACTGTCTTTATCCATGGGGTACAGAGCAGCAGAAGGTAACTGTCTTGAGGTTTTGTCAGCAGAGACTGCAATAACTGCTGGGTCTGCTGGAGGATTTTTAAAGAGGAACTGGGTTTCCTGGGTGACCTTACAGAAGCGGTCATGGTGTTTTGAGAATTGAGGCTGTGAGTCTGGGGACTGAGAGGCAGACAAAAATGCATCCTGGAAAGCAAGCAATAATGGGGGCACAGCAGAAGGAGAAGGTTACTCCATTTGTAAAAGATCAAAATACCTTTTCTTGGTGTCAGATACTTCTGATGCCTGCCACTTAAAATGTTCCCTCATGAGGGAGATTGTCTCTCCAAAGGTGAATTCTTCCTCTGGTGACTCAGGAGTAATGGTGTCCTCCTCCTATGGGGGAATGAAGTCCTTGAGAGAGTCTTTTTGAGATTCATAATTAATAGATTCCTCTGAAGAGGAGTAATCTTCCTCTGATACTTCTAAGGGTGGTCGAAGACAGGGGCCAGAAGGTAATTGTTGTGTCTGCAAAGCCTGAAATGCCTTAAAGAGGCTTTGTGAAATTACTTCCCAGCCAGGAACCGGTTGAGGCTCAGGATGTTTAACTTTTTGTGTTTTATTGTCAAAGGGGTAGCCAGTGGAGAAAGAACTGGAGCTGACGTCTATTTGAGTGGAAGTGTAGGAGCAGGGCCCTCCACCTGAGTGAGTTGTGGTTCCCCCTCTGCCATCAGGATCTGATGGCTGATTTGCCTCAGCAGACATACCTAAAGTTTCTGCCATCCCAGCTTCCATTAAGGTTCCCAGGCCTGGTTTGGGAATGGAGGTCTGAGAAGATCCCGGGCTTTCTTCAGCCTCAAGAATCTGCTCGGACACCTGAGGCGCAGTAAGGGATTTTGCCCAAATTTTCTTGGCCTTCTGTCTCGGCAGCTCGGCGGATGGGCCTAGTCACCCTTCCATCCCAAGAGCAAGACGTCATAATCTCTGATTTTCTAAATACAATTTTAATGTGGCCAGGTGGCTGCTAAGGGTCTTGGGGACGAAAGATTTGCAAATGGAGCAGCACGTATGGCCGTGGATCTCGCCTAAGCAAAATACGCACTTCTTGTGCGTGTCCTTGTGAGGAATTTGTCTCCCACAAGCACATTTCCCCTTTCTAGTTGACATGCACGTCTTAACATTAATCAAAGGTAAAGAAAAAACACAGCAGGGCACTTATCTATATCGGTAGATGAAGTGGTCGTCTGGTCTGGAACGGAAACTGTAACTAGTCGTCTGAAAAAAACGCGATCTGCTTTCAGAACTGGCAAACAGGAGTCCGACATTCACTGCAGCAGAAAAATTCTGAAGAGGGTATGTGCAGATGTCACTTTTATACCCTACAGTTTATGGCCCTGATGAGGGACGTCACAGGTACCCTCCAGGAGCAAAGACTTTGGTATACTAGCCAGATGGCAGCGCTGCAGGCAGCAACCTCCCTACCGTAATGAATACTGCAACATGAGACTAAAAGGACACCTGCTCTCGTAGACTGGGCTTTAATTACTCCTGGTATCTGTTTGCCACGATTTGCATAAAAAGAAGTTATGTTCTTAAATAACGTTCCATCTGTGTTGTCCACCTTCATTTTTCATTAACCTGTGGGGTCACTGTCCCGAACGGCCACTTCTCCAAGCTTGAAATTCTACAGCTGACCTCCTCCCTTCTACCCATAATGCTCCACGCCCCCAGACTACCTCAAAGTTTGCCCAAAGCATAAGGACCAAAAATGTCTACCCTATATAAAGACCATCATCCAAAACTATGAGAAAAGAAATCAGGGAGCTCAACCTGAAGGAACAGAAGTTCCTGTGAGAGTTCCACCAGGTTACCCAAAGACTGGAAGGGGGAAGAAGGGAGGGATGGTAAATGAAAAATGAAGACTGACAACACAGATGGAACATTATGGTAAGATTATAACTTCTTTATCTGATGTTGTCACTTCATTTTCATTAACCTGTGGGACAGAGTCCCCAGCTACCCAAAACTCCAGGAAGCTCTCATGGAAGGATATTCTTGAGTATGGCAGAACCAAAGGCACTCCTGCTTCTGGATACAATATACAACTTATAATGCAAATCAAATGTGTGAGGATATGACCAGGTAGCTGCAGCACAAACATCTTTAATCAAAACCCTTGACCAAAAGACTTGAGAAATCGAACTAGACCTTGTAGAATGTGCTCTAATAGGACCAGACAAGGGTACATTTCTGGATGAACAGACAAAGGAAATACAGTCTCTCAACCATCTTGACAGAGTGAGTAATCTTCATCATGGATTTTCCTTTCTTTCCCTCAGCAAATGATACAAACAACTGCTCAGATTTCCTAAAGGATTTGGTTCTAAGTAGAAATGCAACTGCCTATGTATGTCCAGCAAATGAAGGGTGTACTCTCCTTTGTTCTGATAATCAGGGAAAAAGGCAGGAAGACTGACTGATTAATGTTCCCCTCCTTGGCTACCTTAGGCAAAAAGGATGGGTTTGTACACAAGGTTACCCCGTCTTTGTGAAAGATTAAGTATGGGAATTTAGAAGAAACAGCTTAAAGTTTGGAAACTTTTCACAGAGGTAACAGCCACTAGAAAAAGGGGTCTTCCAAGACAGAAATTTTAAGTCAGCTGTAGCCGCTGGCTCAAAGGAAGGATGAACCAGTGCTTGCAGAACCATAGTCAGATCTCAAATTGAGATAGGGTCTTTGATCAATCGGCAAAGCAAAAAGGTGCCTCTAAGGAAGGCTTTACAAAGTTTAGATTATGCCGAGGGGAAGAATCTAAGTCTAAAAAAAAGTTGGAAACAGCTGTGAGCTGGACCTTAACAGCAGAGTAGCTAGTGCCATCGTGGAAGAAGGACACCAAAAAAATCCAAAACAACTGCAACAGGAGCCGTAAAAAGGTATACCTGTTTCCGCTGCACCCAAACAGAGTACCTTTTCTATTTACTTTTATAAACCCTGTGAATCAAAAACCTAAGGGAGGAGATCTGAATTCTTTGGACAGGGGAAGAAAGCCTGGGACATCTTTGCCATCACTGGAATTGGAGAAACCATGCGGTTAGCTTCAAACCCTGAAGGTCTGTGTGGGGATGCCAGCAGGCATATTGTTGGGGCAATGAGGATTACCTTGCTCTTCAACCTGAGTGCCTTCTGTAAAAACTTGGGAATTAATGGCAGAAGAGGGAAGGCATAGAGAAGACCAGGAGACAAAGCATGGACTAGAGCATCTCTGGGTGAATGTCCCTGAGGAGGGATCAAGGCAAAATATCCACTGCATTTGTTGCTGAGAGGAGAAGCAAACAGATCACAGCAAGGTTGACCCCATTTCTAGAAGACCAAATCTGCCATGGACTGACTCACAGACCACTCATGAAGCATCAGTAACACTCGGCTGAGACTGTCCACTAACACCGGGGATCACACCAACAGCACTACTAGATAGGGGCCAAGGGTACTAGCTGCTAGTACAAGGGTCTAGGGAACTACTAAAGGGGCGGTGAATACCACACAATGTGGCTGGGCTAATATATGCCTTCGGGCAGATAGCCCAGTACCAACCTATGAACCTATATGTTTGGACTCTCCCAGAATATGCATTGCTATGAGAAAGCAGTTGGTAGAGATCGCCCACTGCCACACCCTCACTGCATCCCTGTCTGTCTGTATCGCAATAGTCGATGGAGGTAGAAGGCTCTGAAGATCTTGCAATGCTAAAAGACCCACCCTCATCTCTAGTACATTGATATGCAAGTTGGTCTCCTGGGACATCAACATGCCTTGAACTGTCTGACCCAAACAATGCCCTCCACCCCAACTGGGAGGAGTCAGTGGTCAAAGTGGCATTTGGGGGAGGGAAGATGAATGGCCGTTCTTGAGAAACGTTTGCAGAGTGAAGCCACCAAAGTAGAGAATCCTTGCATACTTGGGAGAGTTTGATGGGGAAAATCATGGGATTCCTGTGAAGGGACCAATGGACTGCTAACATCCATTGCAGGATCCACACGTGTAAGCATGCACTAGATAGGAAACTTGTATAGTAGCCACCACAAAACCCAGCACCCTGAGAGTCAAGCTGGCCGAAGGAGTTGGAATAGACAGAATCCGCCTGACTGGAAGTCTTAAATTTGCAATCCTCTCCGTAGTTAGAAAGGCCTGGGATACCTTTGTGTCCAGACATGCTCCAATGAAATCTATAACCTGAACTGGTTGCAGCTGAGATTTCTGAATAATGATTGTGATTCCTAGGAGTGCAGCCAGATGTAGAAGGTAGCCCCTGGCCTGGATCAGTAGATGCTTGGTTGAAGCAGTCAGAAGCCAGTCATACAGATAAGGAAAAATCTGGAAACCTTGCAGCCTGAGTTGCGCTACCAACACTGCCAAACATTTGATGAATACCCAGAGGATTGCGCTGAGGCCAAATGGGAGTGATCTGAACTGGTAATGATCATCTCCCAGCCTGAAACATAGATATTTCCTGGAGCAGCTGTCCATCTTTATGTGGTAGTAAACATCCTTTAGGTCTACAGAGCAGATCCAATCGTTCATCCTCAGAAGAGGTAAGATGGACTGAATCGTGACCATCCTGAACTGTGTGTGCTTCACCGACTTGTTCAGGATGGTCATATCCAGAATAGGCCACAAGTCCCCTGCTTTTTGGGCACTAAAAAGAATCTGGAGTAAACACCCAATCCAACTTGATTGGGGGGGGGGGGTGGACTTTTGGATGACTCTTTTGTCTAGTCGTTCTTCAATTTCTAAGGCCGCATCTCA
The DNA here is from genome assembly GCF_019279795.1 of Protopterus annectens. NCBI lineage: Eukaryota > Metazoa > Chordata > Ceratodontiformes > Protopteridae > Protopterus > Protopterus annectens. The sequence continues at coordinate 1,615,779,225 of NC_056737.1, forward strand.
CTCTGACTGGGTGGAATATTGGGGAGTCAATCTTTTGTTTGGGAATTTCTAAAAACAGAATGTAGCATTCCCTCAGGATACAATCCTTAACACCCAGTGATAGTTTGTGATGGATTCCCAGGCTGCTAGGTGTTGGGAGAAGTGCCCCCCCCCAAACTGCCTCTAGAGGAAGGCAACCGGGCAACTATTCAGGAGTGCTGGAAGGGTCGGTCCGAGAAAGTTTCCCTGCGACCCTTGGTTTTGCGGAACCCCCCTCAGCCATGTCAGTGTAGTCTTCCATTTTGGCTATTCCCCCCTCTGCCTCTGGGGGGAAAAATCTCCCATGTGTCTTGAAAAGGACCGTGTGACTTACAAAACCATGTCTTTTTACTCCCACGCTGGTTCCTGGAAAAAGACCTTTGTAGGGTAGAAAAATGGATCCTGAAAGCAGACAGGGTCTTTCCGTTCATTTCTCTGTGTGAGTGTGTGTCAAAAAAACGTAGGCCCAAACAAGGTGCAGCCATCAAGGGGGGTGCTGATAAAGAACTGTTTGAAAGGCTCTGCAAAGTCACACAGCCTCATCTAGGCATGTCACCTTATGGCAATGACAGAACCAGAAGTCCGTGAGGTACACTCTGCAGCATGGGATATCAGCCTCATGGACGCATTAGCCAGTGACTGAAGGGTGGCCAGCCTGGAGGAAAAGATCTTCTGTTCCTCAGCAGACATGGACCCAGTGGAAGACCTAGAAAGTTCCTTCAGCAGATCCCTTTGCAGCCTCGTGAAATGTGATAAGTAGTTTAATGCCCTCAAGGCAAACGTGGAAGAGGCATAAACCCTTTTCCCAAATCTGTCCAGCACTCGTGATTCTCTGTTGGAAGGGTGGACAGAAGAGCTCTCTTGTGACAGCTCCTTCTTGGTGGCTGCAGTGACAACCACATAAAGTACCAGGATACCCTTGGTCCACAAGGTCTTGTCCAAAGGGGCACTCAAAATCTTGTCTGCCCACTTGGGGACAGGCTCTACCGTATTCAGCTCCTTCCATGCCCTAGTCGACACTAACTCGATTAGTAGGTCGGGGCAGGGGGAGACACCCAGGTAGCAGATGGGCCAGACCCAAAAGCCTCCCATAGAACTGATTACTCTGAGGAAAGGTTTTGGGCAGACCAGACACTTCTCCGGCATATCATTTCTTGAATATCTCCAAAGGAGGCTTCATTGGGTGGCGATCTGGGGGACCCTCCTTCTTCCTCGAAATCAGTGTCAGTGGTGAGGGATTCTTCAGGGGAATCCATGTGCCTCTCCTCTTACACAACCTCCTCAGGGTAACCTCCTCGGTGGGATGTCAGAAGACTCTCTGGGATCCAAAGAAAGGAGTTTGTGGAGGCTTTCCAGGCCAGGCTGTCCACATGACAGACTTGAGGCCTCAGGCACTAGACCAGAATGGGGAGGGAGAGGTTCCGAGGAGGTGTGTGTAAAGGCTCTCCTGCAGTGGGAAAGAACCTTCTCCACCACTATGAAAGCCGAAGGGCTCTGACCTTCTGAAAGCAGTCCTCTCTGGGCCAAAGCCACAGACACAGATACCTCCTGGGGGGCCTGGGTCTCCTGCTCCGAAGAGGGAGTCAAAGCTGAGCTGTTGAAAGCAGATGCCCCAAGGGGAGAGAGAAGGCTCCAAAAACTTCAGAGTAGACAAAACCCCCCCAGAGATGACCTCAAAGCTGGGGCTCTGACACACACTTGGAACAGAAATTGTCGGGGCCGAGGGCTTTGAGGAAACAGCTGGAGATGACAAAGGAATCTTGATCTGCCCCAGCGCCTGAGACCAATGGAACCAACAGGTCCAACACCGAGGGATGGGTCAGAGAAGGAGCTACTGGTCAGAACGGAGGAAACTCTCACAAATCCAGATGTGGACAGAGCGGACATGAGCTCCAAGGAATTGCTTGATCAGTCTGCCCACGTCCTTGAAGGTAAGGTTTCAGGAAGAAGACCTGGAGGAAGTGGAGGAGGGGGAGATCTCCTCAGTGAATGGGAGGGAAAGCTTCTGGACAGTCTGGTCAGCACTGAGTGGGCAGCCGAAACAGAAGCCAGAACTGCCACAAATATCACAGTAGGCCCCAAAGCCATGGAAGAAGATCAGGGTGGAGGGGAGGAGCCAGGAGCTGCGGACCCTGGATCTGAATGGGTTGGCTCTGACATTCTTGGAACCTACTTGGGCAGCTCTGAGGAGGACCTCATGGGAGAGTTTTTCCTGCTCTCCTGGGACATTTTGGAGGGGGGGGGGTTGAGCCCCCGAAATAGAAAGAACAATCGAAGAGGAGGAAGGAGGAAGCAAACCCTTAAGAACAAGTTTGCTGTTCCTATCCCACCAAAGCCCTAGGGTGGAACCCTTTGCACACCTCACAGTGGGCATCCAGGTGTATAGGCCCAAGGCAGTACACGCACTCCCTGTGGGCATCACACAGTGGGATCTTATGGTCACAGAAGTGCATTTCTTGAAACTAAGGGGTTTCTGGGTTTCTGACCAGCCATAAGGAAGAGAAAAAAAGAGTCAATAGACAAAGAAAGGACTTTTTTTTTTTTTTTTTTTAACTAGAAAGCAGGAGAAAAAAGGGGGAGAGCAAAAACTATGGTGAGAGAAAACCCATTTAAAGAGAGGAAACAAGAGGTCCAAAGACAGAAGAGAAGCTACTTACAGGTAAGGAAGATAGAGTAGGAAAGGCAGAAGAAGAAAATAGGACACAAAGTACACTTGTGTACACTTACCATAAATGTAGATATTAGAGTGTATTCACTGTTTCAGTCATCACATTTGGGTTATCCCTGCCAGGGTAGCCCTCGGCCGGTCCAAATACCAGACACTTAATATTTTCAGTTGCTGTCACTTCAGGACTGACGTCAGGTCGTCAGTAGTATAAAGTAAGGCAGCCAATGCCATTACATCAGTTTTTCTTGTCCTGTCAGGAGCCCCCAAGTGGGAGCCAGGATATGGTGGAAGAACCCCACCAGTAGAAAGTAAATACCAAAAAGTTCCTTGTAAGGAGAGAGAGAGAGATAGAAGAACAGGGGGATGGAGGGAGGGAAACCAGGACTGCAACAGTGAATACACTCGAACATCTACATTTATGTTAAGTGTACACAACTGTACTATGTTCTTCGTGTTTCACTGTTGCAGTCATCACATTTGGGTTGATTCCCAAAGCTGAGAAAAAGGGTGGAGGCAGTCAAGGGGACTAGGGGCTGGCTAGGATGCCTTGCAAGACTGCAGTGGAAAAACCTGCCCTGGACTTGGAGAAGATATGCAGGGGGTAATGCTTAATGAAGGTGTGAACAGATGTCCATGTGGCAGCCTCCAGGATGTCCCTGGTGCGGACTTCTCTGAGGAAAGCTGCAGAGGTGGAGGCTGCTCTGGTAGAGTCCTGACCCCCTTAGGGGGAGGTTTCCCCATGTTGCTTGTAACATAAATGGATGCAGTGTGCTACCCATTTGGAAATGGTTTGTTTGGAGATGGCTTTGCCCTCTGCCCCTACAGCAAAGCTGACTAGTAATTCATCAGTCTTTCTGAATGCTTTAGTCCTGTCTAGATGGAATCTGAGCTGTCTGTGCACATCTTGAGAGTGCAGGATTCTTTCCCCCTTGTTTTGTGGGTTAGGGAAAAAGGTATTCAAATGAATGGATTGGTTGAGAGCCACACTGGACACCACTTTGGACATGAAGGATGGGTTAATCCTGAGGGACACCCTATCAGCATGGAAGATGATGAAGGGCTCTACAGCCATGACTGCTTGTAGCTCGGAGACTCTTCTGGCTGAAATGATGGCCAGAAGAAAGACTGTCTTCCAGGAGAGAAACTAACTCTGCTGAAGATGCTGGTTCAAAAGGGGGGCAGGGTGAGCTTTTCCAACACAAAATTTAGGTCCCAAGCTGGGTTAGGTGCTCTTCGGGGTGGCCTCAAGTTGTTAGCCCCTCTTAGGAACTGTTTGATCAGAGGGTGTGAGAAAAGTGGCTACTCAGTGTTGAAATGAGCAGAGATAGCAGAGGCATGAATTTTAATAGCGGAGAAGGACAAACCACTGTGTGGCAGGTCAGCTAGGTAATCCAGGATGAGAGTTAGGGAGGGCTATGCCATATCTGCTCCCTCAGCCTGAATCCAGGTACAGAACCTTTTCCATTTGTCAGCATAAGACTTTCTAGTGCTAGGGCGTCTAGCCTCATGTATAACATCTAGCACCTGTTTACGGAGACTGGCAGATTGATCAGTGGTCAGGGAATAAGCCAGGCTGCCAAATTGAGGGTCTGCAATTGGGGATGAAGGAATTCTTCTTCCCTCTGGGTCAGGAGGGTTGGGGTCTGAGGGAGATGCCATGGTGGCAGTGGGGACAGGCTGTGCAGTAGTGGGTACCAGTGCTGGTGAGGCCAGTCTGGAGCAATCAGAATTGTCCCTGATTTTTCCTCCCTTATTTTGAGCAGTACCCTGGTGATGAGAGGTAGTGGGTGAAATGCATAGACTGAGAGGTTGACTCAGGGGAAGGATAGGGAATCCACTTTCCAGGCCATGCAGTGAGGCTACCTGGTGCAGAACTTGCTGAGCTGATGGTTGGTGTGGGAAGCAAAGAGGTCGACCTTCAGGGTGCTCCATTTCTGAGTATTAGGGTGAAGGTTCTTTGGTCTAGCTGCCACTCATGTGGGTCCAGAAGATTTCTGCTTAAGTGGTCTGCCAGAGAGTTTAGAGAGCCTAGCAAGAATTGTGCTAATAGGTGGAGGTGCATGGCAGAGGCTGTGTGCCAAAGGGTCATGGCCAGCCTGCATAGAGGGTAGGAGTGAGTCCCTCCCTGCTTGTTGATATACCACATTACAGTGGTGTTGTCTGTTTTGATCAGGAGAGCCTCTGGGGAGAGAAAGTACAGTTGTGTACACTTACCATAAATGTAGATGTTCAAGTGTATTCACTGTTGCAGTCATTACATTTGGGTTATCTGTCTGCAGGTAGCCCTCAGCCGGCCTGAATATCAAAGTCTTGGATCCCTGCGTCACTTGCTGTCTCTTCTTCCATGACGTCAGGTTGTCAGGGGTATAAAGCATGCAGCCAAAGCCATTACATCAGTTTTTCTTGCCCCAGATGTCAATGGGAAGCAATTATATATGAGGTTACACCTCCAACAAAAAGCAAATACACCAGAAAGCTGAAACACACTAAAGAAGAAGAAAGGTACAGCCGAGGGAAGTCAGGGGGCTGGAGGGAGGGTAACCAGGACTACAACAGTGAATACACTCGAACATCAACATTTATGGTAAGTCTACACAACTGTACTATGTTCGTGTTTCACTGTTGCATTCATCACATTTGGGTAGATTCCCAAAGCTAAGGAAGGGAGGAGGAAGTTAGACAGCATTAGGACCAGCTATTAAGCCCTGCAAGACTGCAGTGGCAAAACCAGCTCTGGATTTAGAAAAAATAGGCAAGTGGTAATGCTTGGTAAAGGTATGTACAGAGCTCCAGGTAGCAGCTTCTAGGATGTCCCTGGTAGGGACATCTCTGAGAAAGGCTGTAGAGGTAGATGCAGCCCTGGTGGAATGTGACCTTATCCCCCCTGGGGTAGATTTTCCATGGTGCTTATAGCAGAAATGAATGTAATGGCCTATCCACTTAGAAATGGTTTGCTTTGAAATGGCCTTCCCCTCTGCCCCTGCAGCAAAGGCAACTAGCAGTTGTTCAGTTTTTCTGAGAGGCTTAGTCCTGCCCAAATAAAATCTGAGTTGTCTGTGCACGTCCAAAGAGTGCAATATTCATTATCCTTTGTTCTGTGGATTAAGAAAAAAGGCTGGCAAATGAATGGACTGATTAAAGGGCCACACTGGATACCACCTTGGGTGGGCATAAAGGAAGGATTGGTCCTGAGGGACACCCTGTCTGCATGGAATATGATGAAGGGCTCCACTGCCATAAGGGCCTGTAATTCAGCCACTTTTCTTGCTGAAGTGATGGCTAGAAGGAAGGCTGTTTTCCAAGAAAGGAATTTCAACTCTGCAGTTGCAGCTGGCTCAAAAGGAGGTACAGTGAGCTTTTCCAATACAAAGTTAAGGTCCTAGGCTGGAGTAGGGGCTCTCTGGGTGGTCTTAAATTTTTGGCCCCTCTGAAGAATTGTATCAGCAGGGGTGAGAGAAGAGGTGTGGCTCAGTATTATAATGTGCTGAAATGGCCGAGGCATGAATTTTAATTTAAACAAACAAAAAGCCCTTGTGGAGCATCTCTGTTAAGTATTGAAGAATATGCGGTAAGCTGGGCACTGTTGTGCCCATCCCCTGAGTCTGGCTCCAGGAACAGTATCTTTCCCACTTTTCAGCATTGGATTTTCTAGTACTAGGACTCCTTGCCTCCAGAATGACATCTAGCACCTGCTTACTGAGGGATGCTATTGGAGAGCTCAGGGAATTAGCCAGGCTGCAAGGTTCAGGGTTTGAAGATGGGGGTACAGAATCTGGCCCTCCTGCTGGGACAGCAGGGAAGGGGTCTGAGGCATGCGCCATGGTTCCAGAATTGTTATATCAAAAATGTTTTTGATTGGTGGGTTTGAATTTGGTTACATGTATTTAATTAAGGCTTTTGTATTAGTCTTTGTTACATTCAGAAAGGGCATTAGACCGAAACCGGTCTGTACATTATTATAAATAAATATTTGTTTCTTCGAATCTGCTGGCCTTTTTTGTGATGGTTCCAGCAGGGACATACTGTGCAAGAGGGGGGTACCAGTGCTGGCGTGGCCAGTCTGGTGCAATCAGTATTGTCCTTGGTTTGTCCTGTTTGATCTTTAGCAGAACATTCCAGAGGAGAGGCAGAGGCAGAAAGGCATAAACTGAGAGGCTTTCCCAGGTGAAGGCCAGGGCATACACTTTCCAAGCTTGACTGTGGGAAGTCCTTGCGCAGAATTTGTCCAATTGGTAGTTTTGAGGGGAGGCAAACAGGTCTATCTCTGGGTTCCCCCATTTGTTTCTCAAAATGTTGAATATCTTTGGTTCCAGTTTCCACACGTGTGGGTCCATGAGATTTGTGCTTAGGTCATCTGCCAGTGAATTTAGCATAACTGGCAGGAATTGAGCTTGTAGGTGCACTTGGTAGCTCAAGGCTGTGTTCCAGAGAGCCATGGCTAGTCTGCAGAGGGGATATGAGTGGGTTCCCCCTGCTTGTTTATATACCACATAACAGTGGTGTGTCTGGCTTTACCAATAATTGTCCTGGAAGAATGTGGTCCTTGAAGGCTGTCAGGGAATTCTGTACAGCTAACATTTCTTTTTGATTGCTATGTAGGTGCATCTGACTCTGGTTCCATTTGCCCCGAATGCAATGCCCTGCCAAGTGAGCCCCCCATGCATAGTCTGAGGAGTCTGTTGTTAGGGTTTGGGCGGCAGGGGGTAGAGTGAATGGCAGTCCCTTGTTGTGGTAACAGGCCTCTGCCCACCAAACAAACTCTGTCTTTATACAAGGAATGATAGGAAGCAATGATTTCCAGGTCTTGAGAATGTTGACACCATAGGCTTTTTAGATACCATTGTAGTTTTCTCACATGCAGTCCTGCATATGGAATTAGTAGAATGCAAGAGGCCATAAACCCCAGGGCTTGCAGGATTTTCCTTGCAGACAGCTGGGTCTTTTTGGCCAGTAGTTTGAAGTAGGCTGTCAAATAAACTTGTTTCTCTGGCGTGTGGTAAGCCATCTGGGAAGTTGTGTTCAAGCTTGCTCCCAGGAATACAATTTGTTGGCAGGGTACTAGATGAGATTTCTTTTCGTTTATGGTGCACCCCAGGGAGGTTAGAAGTTTCTTTACAAATGCCAGATGATTTAGTAACATGTCCTGGCTTTCTGCCTGAATTAGACAATCATCCAGGTATGGGTATATTTGAATATTTCTTTGCCTGCAAAATGCAATGACTGGAGCTAAGCACTTTGAGAATACCCTGGGCGCAGTAGATAAGCCAAAGGGAAGTGCAGAGAACTGATAGTACATGTAGCCTGCTCTGAAGTGTAGGTATTTCCTGCAAGATTCCCTTATTGGAATGTGCAGGTAAGCTTCCTTTAAGTCTAAGGTTGCCAACTAGGCATCTTTGCCTAGCATAGGAAGCAGCTGATGAAGTGTCAGCATTTTGAATTTTGGGATTACTATAAAAGGTGTTTAGAATAGAAAGGTCCAGTATAGGACACCAGGAGCTGTCTTTTCTGGGTACCAGGAAAAGTCTTGAGTAAAAACATTGTTCCCTTTCTTCTGCTGGGCCAGGTTGAATAGCCCTGATACTTAGAAGAGAGAGAACCTGCTGTTGAGCCTCTGCCCACTGATTTTGGGGTAGGTCTGCCCAACCGTTTGGGGTTGGTAAGGTGTGGAAGTGGAATCTGTATCCTTGGGAAACTATATTTAAAACCCATTTGTCCTGGGTAATGAGTTCCCAGTTTTTTGCATGCAGGGCGATCTTTCCCCCTAAGGGAGCAGGCAATTGAGCAGGGCTTGGAAGGTTTAAGTTTAAGTCATTGTGACAGTTTTCCATAGGGGTGGTGTCTTATTACTTCCAGCTTTGGAAGTGGGAGCCCCCCACTGCTTAGGCCTGTGAGTACCTTGAGACTGTAGCCTAGATGGTCTGCTGTTTCTGGGTTTGGACTGAGAAGGCCTGGAAGAGACAGGAAAGGACCAATTCTTAGAAGGCCAATGCCTGCTAAATCTGGGAGGCTGTACTTGCAGGAAATCTTTTAACAGCTTGCATAGATTTAGCATTTTCCTCCATCTTTTTAATGACTTATTCTGCTTTGTTGCCAAACAGGCGATCTTGGTTTAAGGAAGCATCCAGTAATTTAGCTTTAACATGATCTGGCAAATTTTGCTCCTTAAGCCAAGCATGCCTTCTAAGAACAGACCCAGTGACAGCAGCCCCTGCAAGATGCTTGTAAAGAGTCAAAACCAAACAACAAACTATGTTTACCAACTTGTTCAGCAGAATGCATTAAATCCTGTAATTCTTTATTTTCAGCACAGTCAAGAATCAACATAATTTTCTGTTTAAGTAGTCCCATAATATGCTGCTGATACTTTAACATATGAAACTGGCAGTTTAAGGCCCTAATGGCCAAAGTAGCAGAAGTGTATACCTTCTTACCCCATCTGTCCAAGGCCCTGAAATCTCTATCACAGGGGGTAGAGTTTTTGGCAGTAGTAGCCTTAATGCCTTTAGGTCCCTGGGAAATGGTCTCTGGGTCCGCAGTAGGATTCTTGAAGAGGAATTTGTGAGAGTCAGGTACTCTGTAATACCTGTCAGGTTTCCTGGGAGCCGGAGGTAAAGTGTCTGGGGCCAGGCTAGATTCCAAGAGGATAATCCTGGCTTTCCCAGCGGGAATGCTCCCTAAGAGTGTGCAAGATTTCACCAAAATAAAAATCTTCTTAAGGGGAAGCAGAGGGAATGGAGTCCTCTGCATCAGAATCCCGATAGGTAGATTAGGGCAAATCCTAGTAATCAGAAGAAACAGAAATTTCAGAATCTTGATCAGAAAAATCAGAAGGAAAATCAGTTCTAGGTCTCAGAGGGTGAAGGCTGGCTTCCCCTAATTGAAATAATAAGGTCTTCAGCCATTCTTATCATTTATTTTTTAGGCATATGGGCCTGACCATGCGGTTTGGACATTGGTTTTCTAGGCGTGGGTCGAGTTTTAGGACTTGAAGAAGAAGATGGCGTCAGTTTGAAATGCAAGTCAGTAGGCCTGAATACACCCTCAGAAGCCAGTGCGTGCACAGCGGCTCCAGACCCATCCAAGGTAGAGACAGCCGCAGGTTCCATGGTCAAAGAAGCATCTCGCGGCATACCGGACTCCGAATGGCTCTCAGTAGAGGCCTGTGAATCTGAAGTAGTGGGTATTAGGGGCTGCAAAAGCACCTCACTAAGTATCGGCGAACTGGCGACTAGCTTAACGGAAGCATCAGCAGCAGCTTTGGACCTATGCGGTCTGGCTCTGTCTTTATCTTTATGTTTTTTTTGGAATGTCGGTAGTCGGATGGTTTACCGAAGCCATTTCTAGATAATTAAACCGAATATCGAAATAGTTTGATGCAAAAATGAACAGACGACAAATAGTTTGAGGATTGAGTAAGGCACAAAACAGACTGCGAGGGACGTCGTGGTCTGGGCCTAAGCAAGGAATGCAGTACAAACGAAAATCTTTATGAGGTATTTGCTTTCCAAGGGTAATACAATTGTTAACTTTTACTGACATCGGTTTAGAGCAAGAAAAAGGATCCCCAATGGGGTACTTAGCTTTTTAAGACTTCGGTTCTGAAACTTGAAAACGAAAATTTCAGGAGTTGGCTGACCGGCACTTGCGAACTGCTTCTGCTTCGGGCACAGCGCGGTAAGAAAGACTGATGTAATGGTGTCGGCTGCATGCTTTATACACCTGACGTCATGGAAGAAGAGACAGCAAGTGATGCAGGGATCCAAGACTTTGATATTCAGGCCGGCTGAGGGCTACCTGCAGGCAGATAACCCAAATGTAATTACTGCAACAGTGAAACATGAAAAACATGGGGCATGAATGCTGTCAATGCGTGCTGGACAGCTAACATCTTTTTTTTGTTGATGTGCAGATGGATTTGCTGTGGGCTCCATTGGCCCTGTATGCACCTGCCGTCCATGTGTGCACCCCAGACATAGTCTGATGCATCTGTGGTGAGGGTCTGGGCAACAGGGGGTGGTGAGAAAGGTAGTCCCTTGTTGTGGGAGCATGCTGCTGCCCACCAAAGAAAATCTTTTCTTAGGTAAGGTATCACTGGTATAAGAGTTTCCAGGTCTTGAGAGTGTTGACACCAAAGGCTTTTTAGGTATCACTGAAGTTTCCTTATATGCAGTCTGGCATATGGAATGAGTAGGATGCAAGATGCCATGAACTCCAAAGCTTGCAGGATTTTCCTTGCAGATAACTGGGGTCTGGTGGCTAGTTGAGAAAAGTAGGCTGTCAGGTAAGATTGCTTTTCTGGAGTCAGGAATGCCATTTGGGATGCTGTGTCCAGGCTTGCTCCCAGGAATATAATCCTTTGGGTGGGTATTAGTTTGGATTTCTTTTTCTTGATAGTGTACCCTAAGGAGGTCAGTAGGGACTTTACAGAGGTCAGGTGCTTGAGCAGCTTTTCCTGACTGTCTGCCTGAATTAGGCAGTCGTCTAAGTATGGGTAAATTTGGATATTCCGTTGTCTGCAAAAGGCAATGGCGGGAGCCAGACATTTTGGGAAAACTCTGGGAGCAGTAGATAAGCCAAAGGGAAGCACAGAGAACTGAAAATGCAGAGATCCTGCCCTGAAAAGTAGATATTTCCTGCATGATTCCCTGATAAGAATGTGGAGGTAGGCCTCTTTTAGGTCTAGGGTGGCTAGCCAAGCATTCTTGAAGAGCATAGGTAAAAGTTGCTGGAGGGTGAGCATTTTGAATTTTGGTATGACCAGAAAGGTGTTTAGAATGGATAGATCAAGGATGGGGCGCCAGATGCCCTCTTTTCTGGGTACCAGGAAAAGTCTGACGTAGAAACCTTGGCCTACCTGTTCTGCAGGAACGTGCTCTATTGCCCTCATAGAGAGCAGGGAAAGGACTTGCTTTTTCACCTCTACCCACTGGTTTGGAGGAAGATCTGGGAACCCTTTAGGGGCTGGAAGAAAAATTTGTATCCCTGGGACACTATGTTGAGGACCCAGCGGTCATTGGTAATGGTGGCCCAGGTGCTTAAGTGGAAGGAGATCTTTCCTCCTAGGGGCAAGTGCAGTTGGGCAGAGGGGGGAGAGGAGAGTCATTGTGAGTTCTTAACATGAGGGGGTGGCTTTGAACTCCATGGTTTAAGAGTGGAGGAACTACATTGCTTTGATCTCTGAATTCCCTGTAGCTGCTGTCTGGGGGTCTGCTTCCCCGGGGTCTGGGCTGAACTGACCTGGAGGGGAGGGGAAAAGGACCAGTGCTTGGAGGGGCAATGCCTGCTGAACCTGGGTGGCTGGACCTGTAGGAAATCCTTAGCTGTCTGCATAGATCTTTTTTAAGACCTCCTCTGCCTTGGTGACAAATAAGTTGTCTTTGTGCAAGGGTGCATCCAATAATTTAAATTTGACATGGTCTGGCAAGGGCTGTTCCTTAAGCCAAGCATGCCTTCTAAGGACAGAACCAGTGACTGCTGCCCTGCAAGAAGCTTCTAGGGCATCAAAACCACAGTAAAAGGTGTGCTTAGTTACTTGGCTTGCAGAATGCATTAACTCTTGTAACTCTATTTTCAGCACAAGCAGGAAAGGAAGACACATTTTGTTTGAGGAGTTCCATGGTATGTTGCTGAAATTTTAGCATATGGAACTGACAATTTAGTGCTCCGATAGCAAGAATAGCAGAGGTGCATACTTTTTTACCCCATCTGTCTAGTGCTCGGGAATCCCTATCTGAGGGGGTGGGATTCTTAGCAGAAATTGCTTTAATTCCTTTAGGCCCTTGAGAAATTAACTCAGGGTCAGCAGTAGGATTTTTGAAAATAAATTTCTGTGAGTCAGAGACTCTAATACCGGGTAGGTTTTCTGGGAGCAGGAGGGAGGGTGTCAGGAGTCAAACTAGACTTCATGAAAACATCGTCCACAACCCCCAGGACTGGGGGAAATGACCTGGGGTCTGTGCTGTGGAAGATCTAAGAATTCTCGGAGTCTCTTTTTAGACTGAGGGTAGTCCTGACATTCCCACTGGAAATGCTCCCTTAAGGTATGAAGGGTTTCCCCAAAGGAAAAGTCCACAGGTGGAAAGGCTGAAGGAATGGATTCCTCTGCATTAGAATCCTCACAAGCAGAGAGGGGTTGGGTTACATGTCTTCATATTCAGATGCATCAGAGTCTTCAGACTCCTGTTCAGATAAAACTACTGGGGACATATCTCTTTTTCTTTTGGAAGGGGTAGCTTGGCTTCCCCTGATCAGCATGATAAGGTTTTCCACCATTTTAAGCATTTGAGACAGAGGCAAGGAAGCAGGTGCCTAAGATTGGGTCGTCGGTTTCTTGGGTGTGGTTCATACCCTGGGCCTTAGAAACTACATAGTTTTCGAAAGAATGGTAGATGAGAAAGAAGACATCAGTTTGTGTCGAGAGTCGGTACTGCGAAGTACTTCCTCAGAAGCCGGTGCCTGCTCAGCGGCTCTGGACCCATCCAAGGTAGAGGCAACCGCAGGATCCTTAGTCGAAGAAGAGTTTTGCGGCATACCAGACTTTGAAAGGGTCTTGGTAGTGGCCTGCGAATCTACAGAAGTGGGCATCAGGGGCTGCGAAAGCACCTCACTAAGGACGGAGAACTGACGACTAGCTTAACGGAAGAATCGTCGGTAGGTTTGGACCTGTGCGGTCTTGTCTGTCTTTATTCCTACGTTTTTTCGGAAGATCTGCTGTCGGACGGCTTACCAAAGCCATATCGGAATTAGAGGACTGTAAGTGAAAATATCTAGCGACAATAAGGGCCCGACGATGTATAGTTCTGGTGTTAAAGCACAAAAGCGACAGCGAGGGACGTTGTGGTCTGGGCCTAAGCAAGTGACGCAGTAAGAATGAAAGTCTCGGTATGGTATTTGCTTTCCACAGGTGAGACAATTGTTCGGTTAGAGCAGGAAAAAAGGATCCTCAATGGGGTACTTAGCTTTAGAAGACTTCGGCTTCAGTTCGGAAGACGAAACTCAGGTAGCGGCCGACCGGCACTCGTGCGAATTGCTTCTGCATTGGGCTCCTCGGCAAGAAAGACTGGGGTAATGGCATCGGCTGCCTTACTTTATACTACTGATGACCTGTTGTCAGTCCTGAAGCGACAGCGACCGACGCAGAAATACTAAGCCTCTGGTATTCGGCCTGGCCGAGGGCTACCCTGGCAGGGATAATCTAAATGTGATGACTGCAACAGTGAAACACGAATAACATCTTACTCTATATGCTGAAAGAAACTCATGGAGGACCTCAGAGCCCAGGAACCTTGCTGCTGAACAAACACGCAGCAATCAAGATATGGGGTAGTGTGGGGGAGCAGAGCATTGTGGGTAGGGGTTTAACTCTGGAATCTCAAGCTTGGAGAGCTGCCAGTTGGCTATGAGGGTCAGAACAGAGACCGCAAAGGTTAATGAAAATGAAGATGACAACATCAGATCAGAAGATAACTGCAGATCCATCTGGAAATTATTTAGTCACAGGCAAATTCATTTTCTTTCCTGCAAAAAACAAACAATTGGTCAGACTTTCTCAGGTCTTTTATCATTTTATGCAAACTCTGAGCTGTCTATGAGCATGTTTTCAGGAAGGCTAGCTTGATAGTCTGATTAAAAGTAAAGACAAACACTACTTTAAGCATGAAAGGACTGGTTTAAAGACTTGCTTTATCCTTATGCAAAACCTAAAAGTGAAAAGGGCCTGTAACTCAAACTCACAAGTATTTATAGCTGATATTAAGGCTACTAGAAAGGCAGCTGTACAGCTCAAAAAGCTGACTCAAAGGAGGGAGAGGTGGCGTTTCTAATATGCACTTCAAATCCCAAGAAGTCACTGGTCATCTTGGTGGTTTAATGTGAAGTCCCTTGAAAAAGGGATTGACCTGATTAAAGTTCAAAAAAGGAGTATCTGATTGTAAATGAGCAGAAATAGCTGAAAGATCTACCACAACAGAAGTGTATAACTCAGACTTGAGCAACTCTCAGCGATACTGAAGGTCCAGAAGAGACTCTGTTGTACCAGGGTAGTAGGCTCTGTTTTGACACCAGACAGAAAACATTTTCCACTTGGATATGCAAGACTTTCTAGTGTTAGGTTCTCTAGCCTGGCAAAGTCTGCAGAACATCCTGACAAAACTGGTGTCTAAAAGGAATTAAAATCCTATCATCATAGAGTCAGCTTTGGGGTGTGCAGACAGGGATGCATCAATGAACCCTTGCCTTAAATAAGCAGATCCATCAAGACAGGAAGTGTCTGGTAATGATCCATAGCCAATTCCTTGAGAGGACAAAACCAATGTTGTCTTGGCCATAAGAAGGTCAGTAGCAGTATCCCTGGTTTGTTCTTTCTTATTTGAAGCACTTGGGACTTGGAGGAAAAAGTGGAAAGGCATACACACATTTCAACTTACAAGTTATTGAGAAGGCATGTGTTGCCTTTGCTTATTTGCCAAGAGTTCTGGAGCAAAATAGACTCGTTGCCTGTTTTTTTACTAATACAAACAAGTCTATCTAAGGATCTGTGAACAAACTGTAGGAAGAACTTTCTCTAATATCCATCCATAGGAGCTCTGTCCTGGACCTGCGTAGAGATATGCCACTGTGTTTAGATGAGAGGGGATACAGACTGCTTACAAAAAAGAGACAGTGTTGAATGGACACTTCACAAGCTTCCATGCCTAACCTGTAAGAAGGCTAAGACTTTATCCCATCTTGTTTATGTACCATGTAACAGTGGTATTGTTTGCCACTACTTGGAGAGTACAAGTGGTGCAGAGCTTTGAGATCAGTGATCAATGTCATCACCTCCGACATTGCTGGGACTTTTCTTCTGCAAAATGCTCCATAAATCTACAGGCATCTGTCATAATGATGTACTGTCAGAGGCTGCAGAAAAAGGGACCCCCAGATTGAAGTATACCTATTTGGCCCACCAGATGAAGTCCTGAACCAAGCATAGAGCGAATGAAATTTTTTTGAGCAAATTCTAATGTTGGGTCCATAGCGGCCTAGAATTCTACTAGAATTTCCTCATATGAAGCCTGGCATAACAAACCATTAAAATGGTTTAAGCTATGAAACCCCAGGACTTACAGAAATTCTTTGCTGATGCAGATTTCCAATGTTCTAGCTTCAGAAAGTAGCTTTTTAATGTTTTTTTTTCCTGTTTGCAATGCAATATCTATTAGTAAACCTAAGAAAACAATCTTGGGTGACAGAAGTAAGCAATATTTCTCTAAAGTGAAAGAGAATCCTAACTCTGAGGATGATTCATATAGAACTAAGCCTTTAGTACCTCTGAACGAAAGGTAGCATGAATCAGACAACTGTCCAGGTAAGGACGGACGTGAATTCCTTGAAGTCTACAAAAGACTACCTCGGGCCAGGAATTTTGTGAATACTCTTGGTGTAGAAAGCCCAAAGATCAAAAATGTAAGCTGATAAGAATCCTAGCACTTTGTGACTCTTGTGGATAAGAATGTGAAGTAAGCACCTTTTATCCACAAGGACCAAGGAGCATTTTGGTGCAGAAGTGTTTGAAGGGTACACATTTTGAAATTTAAACAATGGTTGAGTCTGGTTAGGCCTAGAATTGGTATCCAGTTTGCATCTTTCTAGGGGAAACAATCTTGAATAGAAACTTCCTCCCTGTAGGTGTGAAGGCACTTTTATCACTAGTAAGAGAAGAAAGTTGTTAATAGAGGACATGAGGTGTTCCTGATTTTTATGTTCCAGAGGAATGCCAGAGCTGGCTTGTTTGGAATCCCACTCAAGTTACTGTTTCCCACAATGGGAAGAAATGAAAAAGTTTGGCAACACTTCTGAGGAGAGTGGGATTTGGCCGGTGTGGGGAACAGAAAGGAGGGGGGGGGGGTCAGAAGACGCATAGTCAAGGTTGATTACTGTTATTGCTGAAGTCTTGGAACCCACTCTGATTAATCTTAGAATTCTCTCTCTCTTTTTTTTTTATTTTATTTTTTTGGGGCTTTGCCTGGGTTGTGTTGTTAGGATTTTGATTACTTTTTAGAGAAGGACATGGTTTAGCAAGGTAATTTCTGCCATATCATGGTACTTGTGAAAGAAAGCTGTTTTACCCCTTGCAATGGTTTACCTCTCTCTTACATTTCCTTGAAGATTTCAGCTATGGGACTTCCAAACAGCAGTTCACTGAGGAGCATGCATCAATGCCATCGTATCCACATTTTACGTAATGGCTGCCAATTCGAGAGGCAAAATGACACATTTCTTGAAGTTTTTATCTCGTCTCTTAGTTTAGAGTTGGCAGTTGGAGCAGTGGGTTAAGGCTGTGGCTCCTGTGGTACAGAGTTTAATTCCCTCAGTCCTCATTTGACTACTGTACGACCGTGAGCAAGTCACTTAGCATTAACTTGCAGATGGGATGCCCTTGAAAATGGACCACGTCCAGCCTACCTGGTAAACAAATGGGTATGAGTCTAGGAAATCTTCTAACCCATACCGTCTAACACAGTTAAAAGAAATTTAACAATAAGTGTTTGACAAATCATATTCCTAAACAGGGTTGAAGAAGTATATACTTTACCAAGCCTGTCAAGTGCTATGCTTTCTTTATCTTTTGGAAGAAGATTAATTAACTAATTTGGTTCCCTTCACTAAGTCTCAGGGCGGCGGCGCAGTGGTGCAGCAGTTATGCTGTCGCCTCACAGCAAGAGGTTCCCCGGTTCGATTCTCGGCTGGGGTGCCTTCTGTGTGGAGTTTGCATGTTCTCCCTGCGTTTGCATGGGTTTCCTCCAGGTACTCCAGTTTCCTCACACATTCTAAAGACATGCTTCTGGAGCATTTCTCCCTGGGCCTCCGCTGAAAACAGGATCTGTGGAACCTAGTCGGATTTTCCCGGTCAACAAATGTTAAATAAATAATAAATAAATAAATAAATAAATAAAAAGGTCTACCAAGAACAACAAAGTGTTTATCAAGGTATGTGTGTGAATCCTGCATTCTAAAATAGGTCAGCCCTTTTAGGAGCTCGAGGTTGAGAAGCTGCTAGGAAGCATCTAAGACTCCATGCATTAGGAGGAACAGACATGGGTTTAGGAATATCCATATAGAAATATTTACCTCTCTTCCCATTTGAAAAAAAATTCTTTCATCTTAGAAACTGTTTCACTGAAAGAATTTATGCTAACCATCATGAATTCCCCTTGATATTTAAGGCTGCAAGAAAAATCAGTAGGAAGACTAAAATTAGGAAAAGGTGGGAGTTATGCTTGTGTTGTCCCATTCACTCAGAACAGTGCACACTTAGTGTAGACATTCATGAATCCGGCTCCAAAGTTGTAATATTTTGCATCTGCTGTTTTTCAAAAATATATTAAAATATTAAAAACAAAATCCCACAGCTCAGATATCAAAAGTTCTGATAAAATGTGATATTTAAGAGGTTGTGTACATTTGATAAGCACTATATGGAGGGTTTTACTTGCAGCTTTACCACTTGTGAGGTTACTTCATAGTTCATGCATTACAAATAAAAATGGTATCTAATCTCTCTTTCTGAAATATATTTTGCCCATAAACATATACTTGTGTGCAAATAATACACCTATGATTATATCATCAAATATTAACCAAAACAAGCATTGACTCTGAACTTAAACCAAGCACATTGTAAGATTTTATAATTACAACCACAAGTAATAATTTTCTGTAAATGCTTCAATATGCAGAAAAACACCTCAATGAAAAATAGTGGGTGCAATTTCTTCCCTTCTTCCCCTTGCAATACACATGATTAACCGTATGTCTCAATGTCCCGTGCGAGGGAATATTAGCAACTACTTTCTCTGAAGAGGATGTCAAGACATCTTCAACTACTTTGCACAGTATATCCCAGGGGCTCAGCACTCCATCCACAATTCTATTTGGTTTTGCACACTTCCCACTAACTACACATTACTGCAATGATGAAGACCAGGACTTCAATATTTCCTCCCCTACAAAATTCAGCATAGTTACAGGCCTGCTAAGATGTAATCAGCCAACACCAACTTCAACTCAGACTCAGTGTTTTCAATTACAGTGCATTTCCATACAATATAGATATCCTTCCATCAGTAACTCATCTGATCCTCCGACTCTTCAATGTACCACAGAATACACCAATTACACCAGGTACACAGGTGGAAGTAGTTACAGACTCACTGGCATCAGTCACTGCTGTAGTAACAAACGACTGTTCAAAACCCCTGTGTGCATGCTCCATTTTAGGAACAAGAGAGCACGTGGACCCAACTGCACACCAAACTAAAATCAAATGGAAAATATCACAAACACACAATACATCATCAAATTAACATGTTCATGTGGGGGATGGAGGGCTTTGTCTAAACATCCCTTACTTAAATAAACTAATTCCATATCATACAAATGCCAAAGGAGCAGTTGGTACAGATGATTAAGGCTGTGAGCTGAACTTCCAATGGTACAGGGTTTGACTCCCTTAGCCCTTATTTACCTGCTGTCTGATCTAGAACAAATCACTAAACTACACAATGATCCCAGGGCACCCCTAAAAAGGGACTGTGTGTCCACTGGGCCCATGTGGTTAACAAAAGGTTACTTTCATCATCATTATACGTTAGTCAATAAAGCAAATTACCAATATGTGCTAACTACAAAATGGGACACCTTGACAATAATTCAATACTGTATGCAATCATCAATCTATACTGTTATCATATACACAGATCTGAGTGCTTACATGTGCATATATATGTGTGTGTGTGTGTGTATCTCTATATCTGCATATATATATATATATATATATATATATATATATATATACACATACACACACACACACACACACACACATATATATATATATATATATATATAGGTTTGCTATCATTTTCTCGATCGCACTTGGTGCGAACCACAGAAACAAAAACCAACATCAGTGAACAAAAAAGTTGAACGTGGAAGTGGTGAATGTTCGAATTTGACACAATTTGAACATTCACCACACTTCTGCAAATGGAATCACTATCCAACACACAGTAAACAACATGTTTGCAGGGAGGCAAGCCCCCCTGCACCCCCACACCCCCTGCTACTTATATATACAAACTCTGAGATCGCACTACAGTGACGGAAAAGGTACATTTCCCGATCCCCACTATAGTGCAATCTGCATGAAAATGTTAAAAGTCACAACAGCGAATGATGTATTGCATTTGCTGTTGTACATTTCTACATTTCATCATTCGTTCTTTCGTTACTATGGAATGGGCTGTTTCGGACTAATGTAAATCGCACAAAGTCCGATCGCCCATTTGATAGTAAACCATATCTATATATACACACACACACACCTTGGTTGGAAAAAAATAAATTCTCAAAGGTATTTTTACACAAACAAATCACACATTTGTAATCACGCATTGGGGCACCTGATCAAAAATGTCTCACAATTAGCCTGGTATCCATCATGTTGAACTACTTGCAAAAACTAACCACCCACTTCCAGAATCCTAAAATGCTTTCCCAGATAACAATTAGAACTTACCTGAAGTCACTTATTAATTAGATACAGTACTACTGCTGGCTCACAAAAACAGCTTCAAAGTGATATAAAGACATTCACCTTATGCCTCAGAATGCACACAAGCAAAAAAATTAAAGATAACTTAAAGTAACCCCCTGCCAATACATATTGCATACTAGTTAAACGGACAACAGAAATTTGACAAATGCAGGTTAAGATGTGGAGGGCTGGATTCACCATGAATCCTACACAAGCTGCAGACAGACAAAATCAAAGAACAGCACGGCTGCTACCGAAGGTTAGACAAATAGAGTGTGATCTGAAAGGCTCTATAACGACGGATGTTCACATTTTTGAGGTACTCAGTGTTCTTCTACAATTACTGTTCTAATACAGCCAAATATCCCTATATGTCTTGCATTAAAGTCAATCAAGAACATCACAAGAAAATACCTAGAAACACTTATTTACTTATGTCTCGATGAACAAGCTGCCAACTGAGGCTCATTTCTAGTGCAGACCCACAAAGAAAGCCCAACATGTAAAACTGAAGGGTACAAAAAAGAAAAAAGTACATGCAGAAAATTATGATCTGGTCTGCGATCATAACCAGCTTGCTGTGTGTTCCAGACATGGATGTCAAGGCACCTGCCTCAAGAGCGAAGGTGGAGAGGTGAATCTAGTCATCAGTGTTGAGAACTGGATTATGATTAGAGAGACAGTATTATTTTTTTTTTTTATTTTTTTTTTTTTTTTTTTTTTTTTTTAAGTGTATGGAGCTTTACCTGATTCCATATAACAAACTGCTACAAAGAGAAATGCCAACATGGAAGACCAGCAGAAAAAGTGCAAACAGCTATAAAAGCAGTTACAGACTTCCTTCATTTTTCAAAAAATATCAGAATAAAAAGTTTAACAGCCTTTAAAAGCTGTCTGTACTTCCTACCTATCTTCTGTGGTGGCTACTAAAAAGTTCTGTACTCACTATAATGTTCCATCTCTGTTGTCCATTTTTATTCTTCCGCAGCTAATGGGTTCAGATCTGACCCCTGGGATCTGACCTGGCCATTGCTAAAGCTCATTTCAACCAAAAACTCTTGAGCTTCTCCCTTAACCATAATGCACCAACCCCAGGTACCTTAGATCTTGTTTGCTGATTTTTTACTAAAAGGAATATTTGCAGTGCATAGGAAGAAAGGTGAGAGAATGATTCACATGCAGTCAAATAAGAAGACTATATCTAGAGCTCAGTATAAAAAAGTCAGTGATATCCTCTAAACACTCGTTCTTCCAGAAGTTTTAAAAGGATGGAGGCTAGTGGGTGGAGGAGCTGAAGAATGAAAATGGGCAACACAGATGGAACGTTATGGCGAGTACAAAACTTCTTTATCTGATGTTGTCAATTTTCATTCTATCGTCAACTAAAGGGACAGAGTCCCCAGCTACCCAAGATCCCGGATGGACTCAAGGATATTTCTGAGCACCACTGAACCAAATAATGCTCTACCTCTGGAGACCAGATTCTATTTGTAATAAGTAACCCAAGTTATTGCTGCACATATATCATCCATGGCCGCTCTAGATTGGAAAACTGAGGAAGTCTCTATAGATCTAGTTGAATGAGCCCGTAATGGTTTTGGCAAGGTAAGACCCAAACTGCTGTAAATAAATAAAATATAGTCAACCACCTGGCTAAAGTTACTTTGGCAATTGGTTTTCTCAATTTAACTTCTGCAAATGAAACAAACAATTGGTTAGTTTTTCTGATGTCTTTTGTACTATGTAGGTAAAAATGTAACTAACTGTCTGTGAACATCCAAGAAATGTAACATGTATTTACCTTTGTTAGCAAATTTAGGAAAGAATACTGGCAAATTAATGGACTGACTGAAATTAGATTCAGACACCACCTTAGGAAGAAAGGATGCATTTGTTGGCAGTGTGACTCTATCCTTGCGAAGGATCAAATATGGAGGTTTTGAAGATTAAGGCTTGAATCTCTGAAATTTGTCTGGCAGAAGTAATGGCTACTAGAAATATGGTCTTCCAAGAAAGGTATTTAAGGTCACACTTAGCTGGTGGTTCGAAGGGGGAATGAGTAAGCACTTGCAGTACCAGATTTAGGTCTCATAGGGAAGCAGGGTCTTTAAAAGGAGGTCTTAACTGTAGTGTGCCTCGCAAAAAGGCTTTGCAGAGCTTATGAGAGGCAACAGAGGAACCTTCAAATCCGATGTGAAAATTTGATATTTCTGCTAACTAAACCTTAAATGTAGAGGAACTAACTCCTTCTTTAAGAAGTTGGGCCAAAAATTCAAGGGTATTGTGTATCAGAGCTGAAAAAGGATCAACATTATTCTGATGTGTCCAGTAAACAAACCTTCTCCATTTACTGGAATAGAGCTTTTGTGTAGAAGGCTTATGGGAAGATAAGAGTACATGTTGGACTGGAGAAGACAGCATAGGTTGTCTAGCTATTAATGGAATTGGAGAAGCCAGGCCATCAGCCTTAGGTTTGATATGTCTGGATGGATCATGCCTGTTGGGTGAGACAGGAGGTCTGGAGTTGGCGTTCTGTAGGAATTTTGGAATTAGTGGGATTGGCATATAGGCGTATAGTAGACTGTGGGGCCAAGTGTGAAGTAAAGCAACCCTCAGTGATTTCCCCTGTGGGGGGATTAGGGCAAAGTAGCTGCTGCATTTGTTGTTTAGGGGAGAAGCAAAAAGATCGCAGCAAGGCTGGCCTCACCGATGAAAAATTATTTTCACTTCGCTCTTTTGAGACTACTTGTGAGGTAGAAGAATGCACCTGCTCAGCTCGTCTCCTATCACACTGGACTTCCCCAGAATGTGCACTGCTATGAGAAAGTGGTTTGATGATATTGAACACTGACAGACTGAGCACTTCTCGACATAAGGGGTAAGATCTGCTCCCTTCTGATGTACTAAACTACTGACATATTATTGTCCGTTTGAACTGCAATTGTCCCCGAAGGGAGAGCATCCTGAAGGGCCTGCAACACTAAAAGCACTGC
The DNA here is from genome assembly GCF_019279795.1 of Protopterus annectens. Taxonomy (NCBI): domain Eukaryota; kingdom Metazoa; phylum Chordata; order Ceratodontiformes; family Protopteridae; genus Protopterus; species Protopterus annectens. The sequence goes on from NC_056737.1 coordinate 1,615,802,482, forward strand.
TGTCATTTCTAGGACACTGATATGCAAGTTGGTCTCTTCGGGGGTCCAAGTGCCTTGGACTGTTTTCTCCAGAAAATGCCCCCCTACCCCAACTGGGAAGTGTCTGTGGTCAGTACGGCCTTGGGCTAAGGGAAAATGAATGGACGGCCTTGTAGGACCTGATCTGTCTACAACTACCACCCGATATCTCTCTTGCAAATGTGAGTGATTCAAATCAGAGTAGATATGGACTGGTAAACTGCTGACCATTGCATGACTAGTATCCACTGAAGAATACTCATGTAAAATCTGGCTAAAGGTACTAGTGTTATTGCCACTGACACTGATCCCAGAGCCTGAAGGACCAAGATCTGAACTCTTGACAGAGGCAGTAAAGCTATGGTAGACTTTGTACTGAGTATCGCTCTTATGAACTCTAAACTGAGCTGGATCCAGTTGAGACTTTTCTTAGTTTATTGTTATTCCCAGGAGAGAACACGTCTGGAGTACTTGATCTCTTGCCCTTATTAATTGATGCAAACAGCTATAAAAGCAGTTACAGACCTCCTTCAGCCCTTATTAAATGATGCCTGGTCAGAGTGGTAATAAGCCAGTCATCTATACATGGAAATACCTGGAATCCTTGCAGTCTTAAGTGAGCTGCTACTACTGCCATACATTTGGTGAACAACCTGGGGGTTGTGGTGAGATCAAAGGGCAGAACTCTGAAGTGGTAATGACTGGCTCCCAGCCAGAAGCACAAGTACCTTTTGAATCATCTGTTCATCTTTATGTGACAGTATGCATCCTGAAGGTCTATACAGCACATCCAGTCATTTTTGCTCAGAAAAGGAAGAATGGACTGAACAGTGACCATCCGAAACTTGGAGCATCGAACTTGAGTTAAGTTGCTGAGATCCAGAATTGGTTGCCAGTCCCAAGTTCCGGATTCTATCTGGTTTGATGGGACCTCTCGGATGATCCTTTTTTCTAGCAGCATTTGAACCTGAATTGCTGCCTGTTCCCTCTGTCTGGGTAGAACATTGGGGATTTTTCTTGAAAATGGAGAAGGAAGGGAAAAGGGTATTATATATCCTCTGAAAATAATCCTCTGCACCCAGGTATCTGTTATTTCTAGCCAGGATCTCTGGTGCAGGGATAGTCGACACCTGAATGCCTCCAGAGTAGGACAATCGGGCCTCCTTTCAGGGATGCTGGAAGGATCTGTTAAAGAATCTCTGGACCACTGGTTCTGTGGGCCACCGCTGTCATGGGGGCGATTGTCTACCATTAGTGTTCCCCCCTGTATCCCAGGGGAACGTCCTTCACGTGTGTCCTAGAAATGTCCCTGGGATTTCTTGAACCACATCTTTCGTCCACCTTGTTGATTCCTAGAAAAGGATCTTTGAAGTGTCGAAAAACATATGCCCAAGGCAGACAGGGTCTCTCCATCCTTCTCACACCTGGATAATGTGTCTTTCACTTTGGGGCCAAACAAAGACGACAGTCAAAAGAAGCATTGATGAATCAAGGCTAAGGGCTCCGGAAAATCACATAAGCATATCCAGGCATGCCTCCTCATGGAAATGCCTGAACCCGCTGCCCTTGAAATTCCTTCAGCTACATGTGAAATGAGCCTCATGGAAGAATTGGAAACAGATTGCAGGGTAGCCAACTTAGAAGAAATGGATTATACTTCTTCAGAAATGGAGCGTGAGAGGGTATTTGAGACCTCCTTAATCAAATCCCTCTGTAACCTTGTGAAATGTGCCAAATAATTCAAACACCGGTCGCTGAAGCATAGATACACTTCCCAAACCTGTCCATCGCCCGTGATTCCCTGGTGGGGGGGGGGGGGGCAGTGGAACTCTCCTCGACAAGTTCCTTTTTTAGTGGCCACCATGTCCATGGCATCAACGGGCTTTTCCCCAAAACTGTTTGTCCACCAATGGTGCCTTAATTTTGTCTGGTCTCCAAGGTATAGGTTTCAGTAGTGTTGGGATCCTTCCACTCCTGCCGAGAGATCAACTCAATGAGCTCATCTGCGGACTGAATCACCCAGGAGGTAGACACACCAGTACTGAGATCCTCCAGGAATACAGATGACTTGGATGAAGGGTTGCTGGGCATCCAGCCACCTCTCTGCTTAAGGATTTAGGGATGTCTCCAAATAAGACATCTTCAGGAGGTGATCATGGGGAACCTTCACCTTCATCAAACTCCCTATCTTCTGTGATAGACTCCTCTGGGGAGTCCACGTGCTTCCTCTTGCATGTCTTCTTCTTAGGGACCTCCTTAGTAGAATGCTCTGGTTAGGTATCAGAAGTCATCGTGATACCCTGTTGGGAAGCCTGGAGTTTTTATATTGGCTGTCCCTGTGGAAAAGAGTGATGAGACTCCGAACGCACAGACATCATGGCTGCAGACTGAAGATCTAAGGGGTAGGATCCATTTGTGCTGCAGAGGCAGACAATGCTCTCTCTATAGCCTCAAAAGGCAGACCCACCCCACAGAAGGAGAAAACCTTGGATACAAAAAGACAAGCTTCTGGACTGGTATCCCTCCCTGCCCTGAAGGCAATCCCCCCAGTGTAACAGACAGAGCCAAACTAACCCATGCCGAGGCTCCAAGGCACAGAGACAGCTCCAACAACTTCAGAGTCTATGCCAACACTTTGGACCAAACAGGGAAGCCTTGGTTCCAAGAGTTCTCCGGATCAGACTGAACCAAAGTGCTCAGAGCGGACTCTGGATCAGAGGATAAAGCTATCCTTGGATCCCAGATAGACTGAGACAGATGGCCTAGATCCAAGGACTCTGAGACAGTAGACAGAGTCAGATTCAGAACTAGTAAGAGAGGGTGTGGTAGAAGAGCGGCCATCCTGACTCAAAGGGGTAGCAGCTGGTAAGGCACAAATCTGACTCTGCACAGAGAGAATTTCTCTCACCACTCTTTCCACAAATTCTTCTGTTAAACTCCTTGAAGAGCGAGGGGAAATTACACAGGGGGACCTGGGTCTCTCCAAAAAGGGTGAGGGACCCTGGAGGGTACCGCGTCCACAGAAGGTGAGGATTTGTTCCTTGGTAGGTAAATAATACTGGAAAGAGTGGTTTGATCTAGTAACTTTTTTACTGCATTCAAAAAAGTAGGATTTGATGATTGTTTCTGCTTGGGATCCAGTGTTGGGACTGGATATGACAATTTTCTTGTTTTACTTTTTGGATCCGATGTTGAGGTCAGATTAGAATGAGATCCCTTTTTGAATGCTCTGAGGCCCTGGAGGAAGAGGTAGATGGACCAGGAGAAGGAGATTTTGATTCTTTAGACTTGGCTCCAGATAAAGCCACTTCAAATGTGGAAGGAAATAAACCTTTCAGGATCAATTTATTCTTTCTTTCAATAAGGGCCCTGGGATTAAACTCAAGGCAAACAGCACAGTCTTCCTGTAAATGAAGAGGCCCAAGACAAGAACAAAGTGTGGGCATCGGACACAGGAATCTTGTGCCTACACTTGAGACATTTTTTGAATCCTGCTGGAGCTTTCTCTGCCATAGCAACAAAAACGATGAAAGCAAAATACACCATCAACAAGAAAATAGTAAAGGACGACTACATTTTTTTTTTTTGTTAGCAAGAGAAAAAATAGAAAATATCACCAGCAATGCTAAATAAAGTAGCTACACTCAGTATAGAAACTAAAAAAGAATACTAATAATAGTATTCAAGGTACAACTGTACAGAAAGAAAAAATAGGGGAGATAATAAAAACCAGAGAACAGATAAAAACCAGAGAACAGAGCGGTTTTAACTAGAAAGAAATGCAAATTCACAAAATTAGCACTTATCTGCTCAAGAGTAATGGTCACCACGTCTTTCGCTTAAACCGGCAAATGAGATCTGAAGTACTTGGGGTTGGTGTAGTAAGGGGTAAGGAAGAAGCTCAAGAGTTTTTGGTTGCCACGAGCTTTAGCAATGGCCAAGTCAGATCTGAGGGGTCAGATCCAAACCCATTAGTTGAAGACAGAATGAAACTGACATCAGATCTACTTACTGTTAATGCTCCAGCATGAAACTGGTGCTTAACCAATGTGATTGGTACTAAATAAAAGTTTGCTAAGTACACTTCAAGGTACTTAACAAGTTTGTCTTTTCTCTGATTTTGGAGCATAATCACAGTACTCCATGTGCTACAAAAGACTTAAAATGCAGATAAACAGAAAAGTTCTAATCTGCAAATTAGAAATTGAAGGATAAGAAATGCAGACATGTAGGTAAAACAAATTACCGATTGTTCTTAGTATGTGATGGAGTACAGCTGACTGATTCAAATGTAGTATTACACAATGACGCAAAAAGAGGTAGTAACAATATACAGGGTAGTTCAAGTATTATTTACACGTAGCAATTACAGCTCAAACTGCTTAGTTAAAGCTTCTAATTATTGCTAAGTGATAGTGGTCACTGGTTAGTCATGCAAAAAGCTGTATTAGAGATGGAGTGATTTTAGAATTAGAGGAAGTCTGCAGTATATTAAGAAGTCTAGTTTAACAGAAAATGTTGGTACATATGACCAAAGGTCCATTTGCTAACACAGACCAGTAAAAAAAAATGTGAGTATTAATTTTTTTTTCAAATTGTTTGTGATCAGTTTACAGAATGTTCATTACAGTTCATCAAAACTTGATTCAACAAAACTCTAGCTTGGGCTTTATCATGGGTCCAGCAGGAGAAATCCATATATCCTTGCAGTCAGTAAATCGAGATTCAATGGACTGTAATCAACATTTTGACAGTCAATCATAAGAAAGTCAATAAAAGAGACTACAACCAGCAAATCCGCTAAACAAAGTGATTATACGTCGTATATACAGTATACCAATTTACAACATAACAGTACATCAATCAAGAGAACTTAGCATAATTCACTTAGGAATATTTCTGAAAGAGCAAAACACGTCAGAAGATATACACTGGAGGAATCCTCCAAAGACTCAAAAGATAACTTATTTAAGGCTCTGCCTATGGATTCACCTAAAAATGTAAACAAGTCCCCACTTCTGGATTTTTTCTTTCTTACCTTATCAATATCCTGTGCTTGTTCGGAAGTGTATTCCAGAACTTCACTTGTCTCACTGTGAAGAAATACAAATAAACAAACTTTAACAGCACAATAAAATTCTTATCTCTCTACCGATTAAGAAATATATAAGTTTCCAGAGAAAGAAATATCATAAAACAATTCGGATAATACTGTTCCCCCAGAAGTACTTGGGCTTATTTATTTGATTGTATTTTTAAATGGCAAAGTCCATTTGAGCACTGCAGTCTTTTCAGTGGAGGCCTAGGGAAAACAGTTCCACAAAAATAAATGATTTCTTACATCACAATACATACTCGCAATAGATAAATACATACATTTAAATAAAATTGCACAGTACAGTCCTGCACAAAAAAAAAATCTTAGTATATTGGTAGACATGAGAGCCCCTCAGAGTTTTTCTGCCAACAGACAGAGGGAGACTAAGCCCTGAAAGGACAATGTTAGGAATAAAAAATAAGCCCTGGCATAAAAAACGCACCAAAAAACAAGGGGAGGAGAGGGAGGGAGCAGCTTCTGCAGCAATGACCATTCATAGTTTACTTACACAACTGTACATGTTTATCATATTGATTATTGCTGCCTTAGTCTTTTGTGGAAAGTGAATAACCCTGGCTAAGTATAGCTGCTCTTACCTTTACACATTGGTTCTAGAATATGACCTCTCATTTTGACATAGTCTGTTTTCTTGAGTTGAGATATCCCTGGTGTGTGTGTGTGTGTGTGTGTGTGTGTGTGTTGTAAAATGCCCCAGTTAAATATACCTGGTGTCTACAGTTACTCAGGCTCAAACCTTGTACATTGGGTACAGGTAGCAAGAGCATGAATTCCCTACCCACCACCACTTGTGAACTGTCCAGATTTTTGCCTCATATTTTTGTTCTGTTCCTCAAAATCTGTGCTTTTCTGGATTTTTGTCATCAGTGAAGGATTGAATTAACTAAATAATGACAAGTATGTGAATTTCAAACTTCATATTCTTCAGAAAATACATGGTAACACAAAACCTTTTATTCTAGCATTTTCTAAGTTTATAAGATCAATATTTGAAAATTTCTCCTATTTTGGGGGCTGTATTCCCCCATTATTGGCTTTGTCCAGGTTTTTTGTGCTGAGAGGTTGAGAGCTATGGTAAGAATTTAATTCATTAAATGATAGCCATTTAAGTTGGTCTTCCTGCCTTTCATGAAACAGCTGATTTGGCATAGGGGTATGTGGCTCTGACTGCAGTGCATGGGGTTCCTGGGTTCAAGACTTGGCAGTGAAATGCATGATGGTAACAACATTTTATTCTAGCAACTTTTCAAGATTATACAAGCAATGTTTAAAATGTGTCCCTGTTTTTTGGGCTTTTGCCCCCCCCCCCCCATAAAATTTGGCTTTTTCCAGATTTCTTGTGCTGCAAAGTTGAGAGATACAGCTGAGTATCCAGTGTATTTTACAAGCAGCTGAGAGCTTCAGAGGGAGAGAAGTTTAGTGCTGCTTATGCTGAGTCTGCTTGCATTGTTAATAGCATAACAGGTTGAATACTTCTCACAGTATGGAGATGCATTGCTGATACTGTATTGTATTGTACTTTTAAAGGGGGTGGATGCTGCAGTCCTGAGAATGTCCTCTTTGGCAGCGATACCTAGTAACTATGAACCTTTTATCAGTTTGCCATCCATTCCCTATCGCAATATTACTAGCTTATCATTTTTTTAATGTAACATAGGCAATTTATTCCTCAAGGGCAACAGACACTTTACTTGTAGATGAAACAATGAAATATAAAGTTGTTTCCTAGCAGCAACCTCTTCATTAGTTACAGATCTCTTTAATGTGAAATTATTTAGATGGCTTTTACTTCTGCAGAGATTGTGCATATTTACTGATATTGGTGGATTGTAGAAGATTGAGTAGACTTTTATGATATAAATGTTCTGAATTGGGCAATTTTGTCATTACTGGTGCATGCATTTTGTTTCACTGTTTACTGGAAAAATGTTCAAAACAATAAATGTAAAATGCCCTCTAACAACTGTACTGTATTATACAAGGAATATAATTTAATACAATCAGGAAGGTGCTTATTGATTATCTGGTCAGCTCAGGTACGACCCCTCCCAGTTATTGGTTGGATGTGTTCGATTAGGAACCATTTAAATCAACTGTCTACAAGCACAAACCTTTTTTGTTAGTGAATATTTTCACAGATTGAGTCTGAATGCTACTGGAAGTGATGAAGCCAAATTGAAGCAATCACGTCTCTTAGACCTTCTTTTTTGTGTGTGTGTGTGGGGGGGGGGGGGTACTCATTGTCCACACCTAGGGAGCTAAGTCTGTCGTGTAGGATTTCTGCCGCACAATTCTCCCGGCTGAACTATACCTCTCACTGTCCAGATATTCACAGAATGAATAGATTTTTTTCTTATTATTTTTGGTTTGTTCCTCATAAAATTTGTGGTTTTCTGGTAAATCATTTAGGAATGAAGTCACTAAATAATGACAGACATGGAGTTTCAGACTTCATATCCTTCAGAAAAATGCATGCTAAAGCAAGACCTGTTATTCTATCAACTAAGGTTATACAAGAGCAATTTTTAGTACCATTTGTTTATTTCCCCAATGTATTTGGCCTTGTTCAGATTTCCTGTGTTAAGAGGTTGAGAGGTACATGCAAATAAATCGCTTTATAGAATTAGGTATATCCAAACCTCTCAACTGTCCCAGTTTTTTTCTCAAAATGTTGCTCTCCCCCTAATAATCCCTCAGCAAAATGGGGAATTTTTGAAGAAATGTGCAGGGTTTACAATTAATAAATAATTGTAATGATCAGAGTTACAGATTACTTTTATTTCAGAAAGGGATGTAGAGTTTCTTATTGTGTCAGCTGCTCAACTTAACAGTACTAATATTAAAAAAGTATCCCTTCTTTGACAGGTTCCCAGCTGTACTGTGTGGCTATTTAATATTTTTCCATGTTTGGTCCATTTTTCATAAAATTGTGGTTTTCTGGCATATTAGTGGCAAATCATTAAAGACTGAAGTTAGAAAATAATGACAGACATTTGAGTTTCAGATTTCATACCCTTCAGAAAATTCATACTAATGCAAGACCTACTATTCTATTATCTTTCTAAGTTTATAAGAGCAATATTTAAAATTATCCTTATTTTTTGGGCCTTTGTCCCACTTCTACATATGGCTTTTTCCAGATTTTTTGCTCTGAGGTTGAGAGGTATGATAAATATGTCAAGGCCATCACCATCAGCCGGAGGCATACCAAATGGTGACGTGCTTGTTGTACCCCACTCCCCCATGTAGTGACTCTGGATGTGTCCAAGCAAGGCAAGAAGCAGTTATGCAGTGTAAGTGTGCAGAGTACCCCCCCCCCCATCCAAGGTAGACAAATACTACAGTGGCTTTTCATCTCTCCTTGATTTGGCAGAATGTTCTGGATTTCTGTCATATTTTTATACTGTTGATTTATGCTTATTATTATTCAGAAAATGCATGTTGTTGTGGTGCCTGATGCTCTATGTTTAAGTAGCAATGCTTTAATGACCATCAGGTAAGCTTGTCTGCAAGTAAGCTTTAATAAGCACACTATTAAAGAATTATCAACACTGAAAGCCTTTTTGTTGTTGCCATGCAGAGAATATTTACATAACTAGATAACATATAACACTTAGGTACTGAAATACATAGGCCAGTATTTGTAATGAAGAACAGCATTACAGTATTTTCAGAAGCTCATTACATTTGGAGACTTGCAGTCATCTCTGCAGGCTTTACCCATAAACTAAACAGAATGCCAATCTATCATGCGTGGTCCATAACATGTGCAGTAATCCTTTAAACAATTTATCTTGAGTTTGTTTCTTGTTTGCTGTTCATTTTATCATGTTTTCTCCATGAAACAAGTAGATAGTTATTGTCAGGCAGCAGCTTTTTTTGGATAAGAAACATTTTTACAAGTGGGAGTATCATAGAGATTGCTACTTTCAGCATGTTAACTTGTTACTTTTATAAAGCTGAATATAAATTACAATTAGAACTCCAGTGCAATGAGAAGTGGTTTGAGCTGAGTGCTGCTTGTGTTTTTATACTTGATTTTGACTGGCATTCCAGTAATGTATTTAAAAAGTAAATTATTTTTTCATGCCTCACAACCTTTCTGTTTCCATCTAGATATTAAGTAAGCTGTCATGTAGCCAATGGATTGAAATATTTTTTTCTCCACTTCATTTTTTCTTGATTGGACTCTCATAATGATGGTTTAATGATGGTTTGGCACCCAGGGCTGAGTATTTAATTAAAGTCCCAGTGTTTTTGGTTTGAGCAGAGATCTGCCCCTTTCTAGTTGGCCACACCCCTGCCCATTGGCCTCACCCATTCAGCTGTCTCCTGCAGCTCCCCTCTGATTTGAAGTCACCAGCTACTACTGCTTTACAACACAAACCAATAGCACCCAGGAGGTCAAGAATGATGTACAGAACGAGACTGTGGATCAGGCAGGGAGCTGTTTAATGCACATTGTGCAGCAGCTGCCTGCCTGATCCACAGTCTCGCTCTGTACATCATTCTTGACCTCCTGGGTGCTACTGGTTTGTGTTTTGCTGTTTTACTAGTTACCCATTACCACTATAGCTTTCTCATATAGAGTCCTACCTGGGGTATCATGAGAACCACAGAAGTCATCATTAGACCCAAAATTCTGAGATATTCCCTCACAGTGACCGAAGTTTGAGTGGGAAATGTTACAAAACAGATCTCTTTGAACTGAGGTGTCTAGTTTAGATCCCAGGAACACAATCTTGTTTAAAAGAGTCAAAAAAGACTTCTGAATATTCTCTTGGAATCCCAAGCGTGTGTAAGAGATCTCTCACCCGAGAGAGAGAGAGATTCATGACACTTTGAAAAAGACTCATCAAAGATAAGCAATTGATCCAAATATGAAAAAAATGTGCAATAATTGCAGCTAGGCACTTTGTGAACCTTCTTGGTACAGTGAATAGTCCAAAGGGTAAGGGAGTGATCTGATAATGTGATCCAGTCACAAAAAATCGTAAGAAAAGTCTAAAGTCTAGATCAATAAGGATGTGATGATTGACAATAGTAGACTTAAAATATGCTTATCATAAAACTTGAAAGAGGAAGAAGGGGAAACAGGTTGTGAAGTCACATCATTTTTAATTTGGGTACTACAACAGTTTTTGGAAAGAAAGATCTAGAAGTAGTCTCCATTTTCTTTCTTTGGCACCAGCACTCCAGAATAAAAACCCTCCCCCACCTGGGAAGCAAAAACTTGGGACAGCATGTGATGAACCATCAGGGGGAAAAAAAAGTCAGATTAAGCGAATGAAGGAATGTCCCCCTGGAAAAGAGGAATTTCCTTCCACAGAATCTGTAATCTTGATGAATGATCTTCACAACACATTTAGATTAAATTATCTATTGCCAAAGAGAAAAACTGGAGATTCATTGCTGGAAAAAAAAAAAGAAGTGGCCAGGAGGGGGGGGGGGGGGGGTCACAAGGTCTCCTGAATAGTCATTCAGGCTTGTTGGACTGTCCTTGGTTTTGGAAATTCAAGGCTTCTTTTTGGAACCCCTTTGTAATTCTGCGCATAAGTGACTGTTGACCTTTATTTTTTGAGACTGTTTAGTCTGCTTTTGGCCAAAACTGGATAAGGAGTTAGAGAAAATGCGGAAAAGGAGGGCTGAACAATCTTAGAGATTACCTGGATCAGCTTACCAATTTCATCACACTTTTTGATCACCTCTGCAGCACAGGGGCCAAAACTAAATCTCTATCCAAAGGTGAATTTAAAATCTCATTTTTATCATCTGGGAGGTTCCGAGATTGCAGCCATGCAAACCTCCTCAAAACAGTACCAGTGGCCATTGCCTTGGAAGGAGTCACATATACACTGTAAAGAATAAACAGTGACCTTTGCAACAGAAGAAACTAAATTGTTTAAATCAGATTCTTTCTCATAAGAAACTCCAGATAAAACATTCCTTGCACTTTCAGAATCATTCCTCCCACTTTCAGAATTGGTCAGAAATTAAAAAAAATGAAGAGACTGACCATTCAAATTCTGAAAAATCAAAGTTGCAGAAGTATACACTTTTTTTCTATACTCATCAATATTTTTCCCATCTTTATCAGAAAGAGTAGGATTGGAATTAAATGAAAGCTATGCACTCACCATAAAGATAAATCTACATTGTTTGTTTCCATCCTTCCTCAACATATGAAGTCTTGCATCTGATCTTGGAGGAGTCATCTACCATCCTTAAGCTATGGATCGGATATTCAGACTCCTCCCCTACCCATAATCCATTGTGTAAAGAAAAAGCCATCTCAGATTGAGTTTGCCCACTAATAAAAACAGGATTTAAAAATGTTAATGGTATCAGTAGACAAGTAACTTACGTAAACCTACCACTGCATGGCTAATAAGAAAAATAAGAGAGAGAGAGAATCTTTCAGGAGCCAGGGCGAGATCAGCTAGGACCATCTCAAAAAGGAAGAATAATAAGAATAAAATCTGAAGGGGTGGTTGAGGAAGGACAGAAACAAAAATGGATCTATTGTTAAGGTGAGTACATAACTTAAGTATCTGATGTCTTTTCTGTCGGTTCCTCAACATACAGAACAGAGTCTCCAGTTACTATCTTACTTCGGAGGCCTTATGGAGGATATTCCGAATCATAACTGAACCAAAGAAGGCTCTAGATCTGGATTACATATCTAATTGAATGTAAATTAAGATATGTACCTTGGACCAGGTTGCTGTAGCATATACGTCATCAACTGGAACACTAGAGGAAAGCTGTAGATGAAGCTACAGATCTGAATGAATGAGCCTTTGGAGTCAAAGGAAGTGGTAGCCTTCTTTCTTGATAAACAAAAGAAATGCATTGCGACAACCAGCAGGAAAGGGTAACTTTGGATACTGATTGCGTCCTTTTCCTCAGCTGTACTGGGGCAAACAACTGATCAGATCGCCTGCAAGGTTTTATATGATGTAGATAAAAATGGAACTGATGATGAGCATCAAGGAAATGCAAAATACATTAAACGTTTTTGAAAAATTTAGAAAGAATGTTGGAAGATTAATGGACTGATTTATGGATAATTCAAGATGTCACCTTAGGAAGGTAAGAGGGGACAGATCTTAATGACGCACTGTCCTTGTGAAAAAATTAGGTAGGGAGGTTTTGAAGAGAAGGCTTGTAGCTCAGAAATTCTCCTGGCAGAAGTGATAGCCTCCAGAAATAGAGGGTCTTCCATGATAAGAATTTTAGGTGAACCCTAGTAGGAGGTTTGAATGGAGACCTAGTCAAAGCCTATTGAATAGTAATATCCCGTGGAGGGTATAGTCAAAAGGTACCTTGGATAATCCGAGAGATGCAATGGGCATAGGGTTTTCACCATTATGAAAGGAAGATATAGCAGTAAACTGTATCCTGATTGTGGAACAGCTGGCTCCACTTTGGAAAAGATGTACGAGAAGATCAAAAATTGTTGGAAGGGAGAGGGGCTGAAAAAGGATTGATATTCTTTTCAATGGTCCAAACTGAAAACCTTTTCCACTTGCTCTTTTAAACTTTCCTAGTCAAAGGTTTTTGGGAAGAAGTTAAAATGTGGACAACTGAAGATGAAAACCGAGACTGCCGAACCATCACTGGAATTGGAGAAACCATGAGCTCAGTATGAGAGACTGAATGCTTGGGTGAGGTGAACCCGAAGGTTGAGACAGAAGATCTGAGTCTGAGCCCAGCACCCATACAGTGCGAACTAGATCAAGCCAGAAGGGTAACCACAATTGCCAATAAAAGGTAATAGGCAATACGGATGACTGACCCTCATCAGAGATGCTTTCTACAGAAACATGGGAATTAAAGACAATGGAGGAATGGCATACAGGAGACAAGGGGGCCAAGGGTGCACTAGAGCGACCTTGGGTGACTCCCCCTCACAGGGAATTACAGAGAAGAACCTGCTGCATTTGGTGTTGTGGGGAGTGGCAAAGAGAATGCAACAAGGTTGGTCCCATGAGCTGAAACTCTACTCTGCTACTAAAGGAATGAAGGACCACTTGTGAGGGAGGAGGACAGATCTGCTAAATCTGTTTGCAGGTATTATGGATCTCCCTAGGATATTTGCTGCCATTAGAAAGTGTCAAGAAGTTGTTGCCAACTATCACACACTCATGGCCTACAAGGGATTAAGATCTAGTTCTTCCCTGTTTGCTGACGTACCAGATCACTGCCACCATGCTGTCTGTCTGAATAGATATCACACCTGAAGGAAAAGCGTTACAATGCTAGGAAGACTGTTCTCATCTCCAATACACTGATGTGAAGACTGGCTTCTGTTTGGAACTATGTGGCCTGGACTGTTTCCCAGATAATGCCTCCCCCACGAGTTGGGAAGCATTCATGGTCACTGTGGCTTGGGGGGGGGGGTGACAGTATGTCCCTGTACGACATGTGAAGACTGTAGCCACCTCTGCATGTGAGCTCTGCAAATATTCATTCGAATCATTAGAAGAGACGTGTATTGTCTTCTAACAGACTATTGAACCGCCAGAATCCTTTGCAGAACTCGCATGTAGAATCTGTCTGGTGGCAATAATGTGATGGAGGCTGCCATGGAGCCTAGAAGATGAAGAACTAGTCTCACTGGTGGCTTTTGGTGAGAAAAAATCTTCTTTGCCTTGTTGAGGAAGGGATGCGATTCTTATCTGAGGGAGTTTTGCTATTTCAAGTCTTATATCCCAGAATGAATTCCAGACATTGGACTGGTTGCAGCTTGAACTTTTCTACATTCACTGTAATCCCAAAGTCTATGCACAGTTAGAACAAGGAGTTTCTGGCCTGAACTAGTAGATTCCTGGAAGGGGTGGCAATGAGCCAGTCTTCCAAGTATGGGAAAGCCCAGAAACCATGCAGTCATAGACAAGCTGCCACAACTGCCACACTCTTGATAAACACCAGGGGGCTATGGTGAAATGGAAGGGCAGAGCTCTGAATTGGTAATGACCGTCTCCCAACTGGAAGCGAAGGTACTTCCTGGAGTGTCTGTCCATCTTTACATCATAGTATGCATCCTGAAGACCTATCTAGCACATCCAGTCATTCTTCCTCAGTGGTGGAAGAATGGACTGAACAGTGACCATTCAGAATTTTGGGCACTTCACAAACTTGTTTAAAGTGACTTTTTTCCAAAATTGGTCTTGGGCCCCAGTTTTTCTTTGGCACTAAAAAGAATCTTAAGTGAAGTCTGGATACTCTCTGGTCTGTAGGGACCTCTTAGATTACTCGATTTCTTAGAGGCTTCCTTATTTCTGAAGTAGCCTCTTCCCTTTGTGATGGTGGTACACCAGAAATTATTCTGGGACATGAAGGAAGGATATTGGAAAGGAATAAAATAGCCTCTGGTTATGATCCTTTGCACCTATTTGTCTTGGGTGATGGATGTTCAGGTTGCTGGATGCAGGGATAATACATCTTCAACTGTCTTCAGAATGCGATTCAGGAGGGCTGAAAAGACTTCTCTGAGAAGGGACCCCAAAGCCTTGGTATTGTGGACCACCTCTGCCCGTTGGGCGACATCCATTATAAGAGTTTCCCCCAATGCCTTGAGAAGCACTTTCTCCTGAACTGTTGGATGCAAAACCCCGTGTTTTATGAAACTACATTCTTTAAGGTCCTCGAGATAGTCTCTTTCAATTTGGGACCATTTACTTTGGGACCAAACAAGGTTGATCAATCATATGGGGCGATGATGAAAGATGCCTTGAAATGCTTCAAAAAATTCGAACAACCAAATCCAGGCGTGTCTACTTATGGAAATGCCCACACCAGCTGCTCTAGACCCTCTCTGTAACATTAGATATAAGGCACATAGAGGCATTAGCTAGCAAATGTATGGTAGCCAACTGTGAATCAATGTATTCGCTCTGCTCCACAGTCAAGGTCCCTGGGAGAGAATTGGAGATTTCCTTTATCTCTGGAAATGAGTAAAGTGTGTCAAGTAATTATGCACTCTCACCAACAAGGTAGATAAGGCATTGACACACTTCTCTAACCTAGCCAATGAACACAACTTTCTATTTGTTGGATGGACAGAGGAGCTTTCTTCTGTGAGCTTCTTCTTAGTGGCTGCCACCACTATTATAGGACACTTGCTTCAAATGGGTCAGTCTTTGGGTACAACTAGAAACTTGCAGGCTTCTTGGAAATAGCTTCAGCTGTGTCTGGTACCTTCCATGCCTGAGAGAAGATCAAGTTGATTATCTCATCAGCCAGGGGGGATCACCCAAGAAGTAGATGGGCCAAAACAGAAAGTCACAAGAAAATCAGATTCCTCCAGAGAAGGTGCTTGGGAGGACCAACTTCCCTTTCTTTCTAAGAGATTCAAGTATCTTAAACGCTTTTGTTGTAAAACATGTAGAACTTCTTGGTTTCTGAAGTTCTATATGTTTTACAACAAAAACACTTAAATGTTGATTAAAATACGGCTTTGAGGCATTCTATGTTGCATTTTGCTTTTTACAGTTATTTAATACGGCATTTTGTGGAAGTTGCTTTTAGATTCAAGAATCTCTCAGAACGAAATATCCTTAAGAGGAGAGCCGGGAGAATCTTCTCCCTCATCAAAATCAGTGTCAGTGGTCAAGGATTCCTCAGTGAATCCAAGTGCCTCTTCTTACACTTATGTCTCCTGAGAACCTTCTCTGTGGGTTGTTCATGGAAGGACTCAAGCAGATATCCTCTCCCTTGGGAGAAGAGATTTGAGGCTCTCAAGAACTGGCTGTTCTGACTAGGCCAGAAGAGCAGGGTACAGACACTGGGAAATCCTATGGGGGAGGGGTTGGATTGAGCTCCAAAAAGAAAGACCTCTCTCTAGGTTAAGAGAGTACTTTATTGAAAACTTCAGACAACGAGCTTAATACAGATCTGGGCATCACATCTATCACAGCTGAAACTCACAAAGTAGGCTCAAACCTAGAAGCCATTTGGCTAGGACTAGAGGCTGTCACTGGAGCCAAACTATCAAGCACAGATGGATGCCACTCGAGGAAGGAAAGGATCCAAAGACCTCAGATATGATCCCACCCTGCCACAGTCAGTGCCAATGGTTTGGCTCTGAGACTTCAAAGGTTCTGAAAATGTTGGAGCCAACTTCAGAAAACTTGGAGTAGAGGAAGTAGGAGCCAACTTCAGAGAACTCTGAGTAGAGGAAGTACGAAGCCTCAGCTCTGATGCAGATCTACTCTGGGCAACCGTCAGATCCAGGAGCTCCGATCTGAGTGGTCGGATCTGAATCTGATGGTAGTCACAGCCAGGAGTAACCCCAACTGGATTTGGGTTCAAAGGAATAGCCTCATCATCCTGTCCATGTCTGCTCAGTGAAACACGGAGAAGATCTATCTGACCTCAGAGATAAAGCAGGCAGAGGTAGTCTCAGTAGATGATGTGGTCTATCCTACAGGACTGGTGACTGGAGCTTGGAGAAGTAAGGATCTGGGGAAAACTTGGGTGGAGTTAAGGTTCCAATAATTATCAGATCTAGTTGGTTCAGAAGGTCTGGAGATCTTAGCTGGCAGAACAGACGAGGGTGTCGGATCCAGGGATTTCTTTTTGGTATATTTTGATTCTTCTTTTTCTTTCTTTTTCTCTCATTTTCCTATCTTTGAACTTATCAAGCTTTTTTGAAGGTGGCAAAGGGGAAGAAGCAGCAGCCACAGACTTCCCAATGCTAAAGTGGGCCTCTCTCCTGTGGTGGGGCTGTACTTTTAAAATCAGTTTGTGCCATCTCTCCACAATGGCTCATTGGCTAAAAGTCTCGCAGATGCAACAAGCAAGATTGAGATGAGAAGGCCCTAGGCAGTAAACACACTTTTCATATGTACCTGAATTAGGTAATTTGTTCATATAAGCCACACACTTTTCAAATCCAACCTGTCCAGCCAAAAACAGAAGTTAGAAGGAAGAGCAAACAAGACAAAAAAGGATTAGTCTGCAAGGCCAAAAAAACTATACTATTTCAAGATAGAATATAAAACAGGAAAAACTACTTATTCTTTTTTGTTTAAACTTTATATACAAAAAGTTAGAGATAAATGAGAGAGGAAACTAGTGTAAAAGCTAAGAGGGAGAGATCAAAAAGGATAAAGTACTTACCTAATAAAGTTCTTTTAGGCAAGAAATACTCCTGAACACCAAAGACCCATCAAGTGCTGATGGACGCAAACACAAGGGATTTAGGGTAGAGGAAGAAGCCTGAGCAGCTGATTCAAGGATTGAGGATATTCAAGGCCAGATATGAGATTGGATCAGAGACGCACACATTGGGGAGCAGATGATAAAGACAACATCGGATCCAAGTGTTTTGCACCAGTGGTATTGACTAGAACTATAGCTGCAGGGTCAGGTTAAGACTGAGGAACTGTACACATCCTACCTACCATTTTGGGGTAGCTGTCTGCCTATCAAAAAACTGCAGGCAGTAACAGACACAGAGACACACACACATACATCCTATAAAAAGGAATGGATGCAGGTTCTGGAAAATCCTTATGTAACAACTCATAGTATTTCTGACGGATTGAAAAACCACTAAAAACAATGGCACATTCTGGCAGCTGTCTCAGAGAAAAAGAGAAACCTCCACATGAGAATTCAAAAACTGAGCTCTCCTCTTTGTCTGAATATGAAATCTGGGGAGAAAATCCTGCATCTGTCCCTTCACCCTGCTGTTCAGATTCAAAATCTTGAATTTCTTCAGGAAAAGAGATAGCTCTCTTTCCTTTACCAGAAGCTACTTTACAAGAAGGACAAACACCTGAATTAAACCCTAAGCCAGACACAGTCAACTACTCCTATCTAAGGAAATTTGAGGAGTGGACACCTTCTTAGTTTTCGGTTTTATTTTTTGATAGGAAAAATGGAACCAATTGTGCTACTAATGGCGGCAGCGGCCTTCACGTGGATGGGCACAGTATTCCAACAAGGAAGCCCCCTGTGTTCCTTCACCCAGGACCGACTGAGGCTCTCTCTTGTCCACTGAGGGAATCCCAACAGATATAGGGGCATGGCTAGCCCCCAGTCCATAGTGGCTTTAGGTATACCAAATGCTCACAGCAGTCATTCACCTGTGGCTGAGGCAAACAGCTAGCCTGCTGTGGTGGCAAAGGCTGCTTACTTAACTTTTCCTTTTTCTAGCTAGAAGGCTGACAAGACAGCGGGACTGTTAGTTTGTTCCATGGTCAAGCCGAAAACAGCACTTCCTTCCCATGGAAGGCAAGAAGCAAAGGCAGGTAAAAGCTACAAGTCATTAAAGTCACTTTTTCACAGAAAAACACAGTAAAAATCACTTTGTTTTACTTTTTTTTGGAGGTCTTGCAAAGTGTTTTAAATACAATTTCTCCACAGAATATTTTTTTTTAATTACTATAAACAACTTTTTAAACTGACAGGAAAAAAATAGTGCTCCTGTTTAGAAGCAAAATACAATCTCCTGACAGTATGTTAAAACGTAAAAGTCCTACCTTTACAGTAACTTTCCTGAAGAGGAAAGTAATAAAACATAAATAATTACAAAATGTAAGGCTTTCCCCAAAGACAAATCTGCCCAGTCACAATCTATGAATTAGTTTTCTAAGCACCTTTCAACATCCCAGCTGTCAAACCCAAGCCTTCCTTTAATGTGTCTTAAGCTCATTTTTTCCTTTGACAGCGACAATGAAATCACTGTCCTGACAGCCAGACACAGCAATCATCCAGGTAGGCATGGGCTCACAAGAGAGATATCACCCACCCCTCATCTGCCTCCTTAATGTCCATCTTGTGGCCTGACACTCCCATACCACTATCAATCTTTCTACACCGCTTCATAATGCTCAGACAGAGGTTTTCTAATAAACTCAAAACCTATCCCCTGGTGGCTGATTCCAGTGCTTGCATTACTGCAAGAGCTATGACCCTTCATGCACATGCATTTCCCCCACACACATGCAGAGAAATCATCATTTGCTTAGCAACGTCAAGACCACGTCAACAGTTTCTGGGTGTATCTTCACCATTGGCAAGCCACTGCTTGCATGCTTGTGGATGGCGGCTAATAGGACAGACATCTCCTGCCCTGAAAATGACTGAACCAGTCTCAAACACTCATTCCCACCTTCCTCTGTCCAGCTACTCTTGAATCCCAGCCATAAATCAATCCCAAGGTTTTATCCCTATGTAGGAGAATAAGTAGGCTTTTAATTCCCCTTTATAACTGAGAGACAAGCTACAGTGGATATAAAAAAACCTTACATGCCCCTGTTAAAATGCCAGGTTTTTGTGATGTAAAAAAATGACACCACAATAAAGCATTTCAAAACTTTTCCCACCTTTAATGTGACCTATAACCTGTACAATTCAGTTGTAAAACAAACAAATCTGTTAGGGGAAAAATATCTTCTTCTTTCAGCTTTTCCCGGTTAGGGGTCGCCACAGTGGATCATCTGTCCGCTCATGATTGGTAGTGCAGCTTGACGGTGTTGAGTTGCTAGCCCGGCACCCAGCCTTCCACAGAAGGCACACGCACGCACTCACACCTAGGGCCACTTTAGAGTGTCCAATCCACCTACAGCATGTCTTTGGGATGTGGGAGGAAACCGGAGCACCCAGAGAAAACTGACGCGACTACAGGGAGGACATGCAGACTCCGCACAGAAAGCACCCCAGCCGAGGATCGAACCGGAGAGCCTCTTGCTGTGAGGTTGCAACGGTAACCGTTGCACCACCACGGCCACCCTGTTAGGGGAAAAAATATAAAAAATAAAAAACGTACAATAGGCTTGTTGCATAAGTGTGCACACCCTTAAATTAATACTTTGTTGAAGCACCTTTTGATTTAATTACAGGATTCAGTCTTCTTGGGTACACACCTGCCATCAATTAAAGAGATTTTGATTAACCCCAAATAAAGTTCAGCTGTCCTAATACGATTTTCCTGACATTTACTCAGTTGCCTGCTACAGCAAAAGCCATGGTTTGCAGAAAGCTTACAAAGCATCAAAGGGATCTCATTGTTGAAATGCATCAGTCAGGAGAAGGGTACAAAAACATTTCCACGGCATTGGATATACCATGGAACACAGTGAAGACAGTCTTCAAAAAGTGGATAAAATATGGGACAACAGTGATGTTGCAAAGAACTGGACATCCCTTCAAAATTGATGAAAAGACAAGATGAAAACTGGTCAGGGAGGCTGCCAAGAGACCTATAAGCAACACTAAAGGAGCTGCAGGAATTTCTGGCAAGTACTGGTTGTGTACTACATGCAACAACAATCTCCCGTATTCTCCATATGTCTGGCTATAAGGTAGGGTTGCAAGACGGAAGCCTTTTCTTACACAGAAAAACATCCAGGCCTATCTAAAATTTGAAAAACGATACATCAAGTCTCCCAAAAGCATGTGGGAAAATGTGTTATGGTCTGATGAGACCAAGGTTGAACTTTTTGGCCACAATTTCAAAAGGTACGTTTGGAGCATAAACAACACTTTGCATCACCAAAAGAACACCATCCCCACGGTGAAACATGGTGGTGGCAGTATCATGCTTTGGGGTTGCTTTTCTTCAGCTAGAACTGAAGCTTTAGTCAAGGTGGAGGGAATTATGAACAGTTCCAAATACCAGTCACTTTTGGCCCAAAACCTTCAGGCATCTGTTAGAAACCTGAAGATGAAGAGGAATTTCACCTTTCAACATGACAATGACCCCAAGCATACATTCAAATTAACAAAAGAATGGCCCTCACCAGAAGAAAATTCAAGTTTTGGAATGGCCCAACCAGAGCCCAGACCTAAATCCAATAGAAAATCTGTGGAGTGACCTGAAGAGGGCTGTGCGCAAGAGATGCCCTCACAATCTGACAGATTTGGAGTGCTTTTGCAAGGAAGAGTGGGCAAATATTGCCAAATCAAGATGCGCCATGCTGATAGACTCCTACTAAGAAGACTGAATGCTGTAATTAAATCAAAAGGTGCTTCAATAAAGTATAAGTTTAAGGGTGTGCACACTTACGCAACCAGCTTATTGTACATTTTTTATATTTTTCCCCCAACAGATTTGTTTGTTTTTCAATTGAATTGTACAGGTTATAGGTCACATTAAAGGTGGGAAAAGTTTTGAAGTGATTTATTGTGGTCTCATTTTTTATATCACAAAAACCTGGCATTTTAACAGGGGTGAATACTTTTTATCTCCACTGTAAGCTTTTAATGGAGGCAGGAAAAAAATCCCATGCATGTTAAAAAAACAGAAAAATACTTGGCCTACAGATTTAAATGCAGAAGTGGTACTTGAACCAAAAATTGTCTTGAGGATATCTAGGTTTGCAAGTGAACATATAACATACAGGCAAACCTGCAAGGCAAAGAGGTGGAGTATGACTAATGAGAGAAAAAGCAAATAATAACTAGAGAAAAGTTTACAGATTTGGGTAAGAAAAGACACCCAAGTCAGCTAAATAACTGTAATAGTGAGTGCCTCTTTTTATATCATGGTGGTCTGAGTTGCTTCTGGGTGTCAAACAATGGGAAGCTTAAACAAGTCATCCTGAAGAAGGTCAGTCAAAATTCATCCCACATAAGTTCATGATGGAACAAGTATAGTTTTGACAAGTCTGGTAGCTATAATGAGGGAGTCCTTAAGCCAACATAATGCACCAAGAATTTTTTTTAATGTGCCTTTTTAACAACTTAAGCTCTCCGATAAAATGAGACATTTGCCCAAAAATTCATGCAGGTACTCATCACAGTCTGGGACAAAATATGCTCAAAGGTTTTTACCAACTCAAACAAACAGGCAAATGAGAAGCTCAGTCTTCCAGCATTATCAGGTAATGTAGCTAAATGTTCACCATTAAGCACCCCTCATATCTCAGACAAAAATCTGGGTTTCCCAACTACACATTCTTACCAGGGAAGACATATGTTTGATATATACGAGGACAGTCTATTCTAGACATGAGGAACATGTTAGGCAAATGTAGTAAACATTAGGCAGTTTCCCTTTTTGTGCCGAAATTAGTCTATCCCACTTGGTGTTAGACTGGTCGTACTGATCCCATGGTTGACAATTATATATTACTTCTAGTGAGAACAACTGATATCATAACACAGATAATTTGAGCTGGAGGTGAGCTGGTTACAGGTATACTTTGGATAGAGGGGAAAGAGGGGAAAAGTCAGAAATGAATTTATCGGCTAGTAGGCTGGCTTTCTCTTCAGCCTCAGTATAGGTAACATCATTAACAATCAGTTCAGTACACTGCTGCATTGTACTTTTGAGATTATGAACATAACTAAAAAAGGTTGCAATTGTCTTATTAGCTGGCTATTTTAGCCTCCAACGTAGCTTACCACTAGTGTTGTTGACTTGGCACTGTTGTTTTATATCTCTGAAACAGCTGCATGCTCCATCAGTGCTTCTAATTAGGTGGAGTTCAAAGAGGGCTATGTCATTCATAATACAAAAAGTTAAGCAAAAATAACCCTTCAGGAGACTATGACACTAAGTAGCTGGACGTGGCTTTTAGTCTATTAGAATAACCAAGACCGGAGATCATTTTAGTGAGATTTAAGTCTATCAAGATGCTTTATGTGCTTGGTGAGATACATGTTGATGGGGTATTATATTCAATGAAGGTCTGATAAGGGAGGAATAAAGCATTCATGTTGATGCTATAACAACTCTTTCATCAAGTCATGATCAATAAAAAAATGACCAAACAACCTTTGGCAAACCTCTGAGGTACATTTTGCTGCAGCGAGATAGGTCTGTAGGGGAGCACTCCTCATGAGGTGGAGGGACCTACTCCAATGCTGCACAACAGTGGAAAAAAAGAAAGAAAACTGCACTGCTGATGAAAGTTTCACCCAAATTACTTTGATTGCTTGGTACTTGAGAAAAGTCAATCAACTGACAGGTTCCTGGAATCCTGGAATAAAGTGTGACTAACTTCTTTAGACCTTAGCAACATATCATAAATGTTAAGTTGTGCAACACAAAAGGATATTCTAACCATGATAAAGACAGTGATCAGAGTGGGTTTGTTAACAAAACAAATTTAAGTACCAGATAACATCTGACAGAGTTATCTCTATGGTATGTAGTAGTGATGGTAGCTTTACCAAAGGGAAATGTAAACCATTTCTTGCCAATGAAGATAAGCATTTGTTTGATCAAGCCCTTGATGGAGAATTTGTGCATCAGAATAATATTTAATGACCATCTTCAGTCTTCAATCAACAACAAAGTTGAAGAAAAAGAAGTTATGTACCTACCATAACGTTCTATGTTAGTTGTCCTTCATCTCGCCTTCCTTCTTGCTGTTTGAGTTCGGAGCCGATCCTCGGCTCTGACTCTGCCTACTTCTATAGCTGGAGAGCTACTTACTAGCTCGAGGCTAACCCTTATCCCAGAATGCCCAGCGTCAGCTACCCAGATCTCGTTTGTGATAACACACACTAGACATATAAAGTAATCAGTAACCTAAAACTGACTTGCCAAAATAACAGATCAAAGTAAACAGTCATAAAATTACCTGGCATGTGAACCAAGAAAACGGAAATCAGCCAGTGAAACCACAGTGAACTCCTCTCAATCCTCCAGGAAGGAGGAAGGAGAGGGGGACACAAGAAGGAAGGCGAGATGAAGGACAACTAACATGGAACGTTATGGTAGGTACATAACTTCTTTATGTTAAGTTGTCCCATCTTGCCTTCGTTCTTGCTGTTTGGGACAGCATCTCTAGCGCCTAAAGACCCCGGGTGGCTCACTGGAACAGACTCTTCAGAACAGTGGAACCAAAGGAAGCCCTGCTCCGGGAGACCACATCCACTTTGTAATGAGAGATAAAAGTATGAGGGTTTGCCCAAGTGGCAGCTGCACAAATTGAGTCTATGGGCAATTTAGACTGAAAGGCTACAGAAGTGGCTAATGCTCTAGTAGAACGACCTTTCGGTTTTGCTGGTAGATGTTTATGCCTTAACTAATAAATAAAGGCAATGGTGTCAGATAACCATTTGGATAAGGTCACCTTAGAAACTGGAAGGCCTTGCTTATTGTGAGCATAGGAAAGAAATATTTGGTCTGACTTTCTTAGCTCTTTGGTCCTATGGAGGTAAAAACGTAATTGTCTGTGCACATCCAGTTGGTTTAGACCGTATTCTGCCTTGTTGCTAGAATTGGGAAAGAAGACTGGGAGATCGATGGATTGATTTAAATCGTTTTCTGAACAGACTTTTGGTATGAAGGATGGGTTGGTTCTTAGAGAAACTCTATCTTTGTGAAACACCATATATGGAGGACGAACACAGAGTGCTTGGAGTTCTGAGACACATCTAGCTGAGGTAATAGCAACCAGAAAAAGTGTTTTCCAAGAAAGAAATTTTAAGGGACATGAAGCTGCTGGTTCAAATGGAGGCAGAATCAAAGAAGTCAAAACTAAACTGAGATCCCAAGGGGGAGGTGGATCCATTACTGGGGGTCTAAGAAGAGATGTTCCTCTCATGAAGGCTTTGCAGAGCTTATGAGACATTATGCTAGAATTAAGAATTCCAATATGAAAATTAGATATAGCTGCCAGTTGTACCCTGATGGTAGCAGCAGCCACACCCGACTGAAAAAGCTCTGCTAAAAATTCTAGAATTTGATGGACTGGGGCTAAAAAGGGGTCTAAGTTTCTAGATTCTGCCCAGTAAGAAAATATTTTCCATTTGCTAGCATAAGCCTTTCTCAAAGTTGACTTATGGGAGGATACAAGAATATTGTGAATTTCTGGGGAGATACTTGGAAGCCTGGCTAAGGTAGGAAGTGGAGAAACCAAGCTGTGAGCTTGAGAGTCTTGAAGGGATTGGTGTAACCCGCCTGACTGATGAATCAACAGATCTTTCACTGGGTCCAGAACCAAAGGCTGGTCTAGAAGGTGAAGATGCAGGAATGGAAACCATATCTGTTGAGGCCAATAGGGGGCAATGAGGATCATTCTTCAACCCAACGATTTTGCTTTCTGTACGAGTCTTGGAATTAGGGGAAAAGAGGGAAATGCATAAAGGAGTCCCTGAGGCCAATCGTAGACTAGAGAATCCCTGGGAGTTTGACCTGGAGGAGGAAGCAGGGAGCAGCTGCTGCATTTGTTGTTGAGGGGGGTTGGCAAACAGATCGCAGCAAGGCTGGCACCATTTGCGGAAGATAAGGTCTGCAACTTCCTGATTCAGGGACCACTCGTGAGGTATGAGGATAGCACTGCTGAGCCTGTCCGCTATTACGGTGGATTTCCCAGGGATGTACGTTGCTGTCAGAAAACGTTGGGAGGAAATCGCCTATTGCCATAGCCTGAGGGCTTCTCGACACAAGGGGTAGGACCTGGTCCCACCCTGCTTGTTGATGTACCACACAACTGACATGTCTGTTTGGATTACAATAGTCCAGGAAGGAAGAGAGTCTTGAAGAGCTTGCAACGCTAGCAGTACCGCTCTCATCTCTAGGACATTACTATGCAGATGGTACTCATGAGGTTGCCACATGCCTTGGACTGTCCTGCCTAGATAATGCCCCCCCCTATCAGGGAGGCATCCGTGGTCACTGTGGCTATCGGAGGGGGTTGAATGAAAGGTCTGCCCCGAGTCACCAGTAGTTAGACCATCCACCAAGAGAGGTGTCTTTTGCATGTTTCTATAATCAGGATCATGTGAGACATGGGTAGTTCCTGGAAAGACCACTGCTTGAAGAGAAGCCACTTAAGGACTCATATGGTAACATGCTAATGGTACAAGAAGAATGGCAGCTGCCATGGAGCCTAGAACTTGCAGGACATGTCTGACTTGGACCTTTCTGCTCTGCATTAGAAATGACACGGCGAATACAGAAAACTCTTTCCTGAGGTAACCTTGCAAACATCTGTTTTGTGTTTAATTCTGCTCCTATATATGTAACAGATTGACAGTGTAAACAAGGCAGATTTTTCAAAATTTACTGTAATGCCTAGTTGGGTGCAGGTTGATATTATATAATCCCATGCCTCTAAGAGTTGATGCCTGGTGGTAGCAGTTAGGAGCCAGATGTCTAGATAGGGAAACACCTGGAATCCTTGACGTCTCAGGTGAGCCGTGACTACTGCCATACATTTGGTGAACACCCTGGAGGCTGTAGTGAGACCAAAGGGCAGGGATCTGAACTGATAATGACTGGCACCTACCCGGAAGCGAAGAAATCTCCTGGAGCGTCTGTCCATTTTGATATGGTAGTATGCATCCTGAAGATCTATGGAGCACATCCAGTTGTCTTGACCCAGAAAGGGGAAAATGGACTGCAGTATTACCATCCGGAACTTTTCTTTTTGTACAGATTTGTTCAATCTGGTGAGATCCAGTACTGGTCTCCAGTCCCCTGTCTTTTTTGGTACTAAAATGAATCTTGAGTAAGTTCCAGATGCTAGCTGGTCTGCGGGGACTTCCTGAATGGCTCTTTTTCTAGCAGTTTTGAAACTTAAATAACTGCTTGATCCCTTAGATTGGGTGGAACATCTGGGATGGACTTTTTTGACTTTAGAGGGGGTTGATGAAAGGGGATTTTGTAACCTCCGGATACGATAGACAGTACCCATTTGTCTCTTATTATATTTTGCCAGGCTTTTGGGTACAGGGAAAGTCTTCCCCCGACTGCCTCCAGAGGTGAGCAGTCGGGTAACCAGTCAGGGATGCTGGAAGGGTTTGGCAGAGAAAGTTTCTCTGTCACCCTGATTTTGCGGTCCCCCTCTGCCATGAGGGTGACGTCTGCCATTGTTGTTATTTCCCCCTCTGCTCTTGGGGGAAAAAAATCACCACGTGTGTCAGGCAAGGTTCCCTGGGACTTCCGAAACCACATCTTTCCACCCTTCTGACCTTTGGGATAAGGTCTGTTAGGAGTGGAAAAACGGACTTCCACGGCAGAGAAAGTCTTGTCTTCCTGCTCGCACCTGGTAAGCGTGCCTTTCTCCTGAGGCCCAAAAAGTGAGGAGCCATCAAAGGGAGTATTTGTGAAGGATGCCCGAAAGGGTTCCACAAATTGGCACAGCCGCAGCCAAGCATGCCTCCTGAGAGCCACTCCTGTACCTGCAGCTATGCTCGCTCCATCGACTGCATAGGAAATCAGCCTCATGGAGGAGTTGACTATAGAATTAAGAGTCGCAAGCTGGGAAGCTATTTGGCTGATGCTCCCTCAGCTATAGGATCTTGTAGGGTATCTCCAAGCTCTTTTAGGAGATTCCTTTGAAGTTGAGTAAAATGAGAGAGATAATTCAGGGACCTCATTGAGAAGGTTGCTGAGGAAAACATTCGCTTCCCATATCTGTCCATTGTCCTAGACTGTTTGGTGGATGGATAGACGAAGAAGTTTCTGCTAACTCTTTCTTGGTGGCTGCTGCTACCACCATGGCATCAACTGGCACAACTTTAGAGACAAATTGTTTGTCCTGGGGGGCTGTTATGAATTTATTTGGTCTCCTCGGAGTAGGTTCCACAGAATCCGGAGCTGACGAAGCCTTTCGAGCCACTACAGACATGAGTGGATCAAAAGGTGGAGACACCTAGGAGGTGGAGGGTCGGGAACCAAATGCCTCCAGGTATACAGACTTGTCCTCGGTAGGGGCTAGGGAAGACCAGCCACCCCTTGCCAAAGCATTTCAAGGAAACATCTTCAGAGTGGGACCTGGGGGACACTTCAGATTCATCCAGGTCTGTATTTGAGGTGACAAACTCAGGGGAGTCTAGGTGCTTCTTCTTACACTACTTCTTCCGAGGAGGATCCTCTGAGTGATCAGGGGAGGCCTCGGAAAAAGAGGGGTTACCCAATGGGGTGTCCTGAAGCATAGGTTTCTTACGCTTCTGGGCCGGAGGAGCAGAGGTTGGCACAGGCACCACAAGAGAAGGAGCCGATGGGGCTGATAGTAGGGCTGCTTCTGGGGACAGCACACTCCACATGACCTTGACGGCATCACAATCCAGAGGCAAAGAAAGCTCCGGCTCCGAAGAGACATGAATCCTTCTCCGTGTCGAGGGCGACGGCTCCGAGCCTGATATGGGACCCAAGCTCACCTGCGCCGAAGCTCCAAGAGGGAGAGTAGGGTCAGACAAGAGACTGATGCCACTTCCCCCCTCGGAGCCGACGAGAAAGCTTCGGCACCCAGATCCCTTGATGGATGGAACAATCGAGGTGATCGGAACCAAAGAGGAGGTGATCGGCATGGTCTACTATCAGCACATCCATGGTCTCTGGCTCTAAACTAAGTGTAGTCAGAGGAGGAATGGAGATGGAGGAGGATGGAGCCGCAACCTGTTGAGGTGGACTGGAAAGTAATTTCGCAAGGGCCTGTGATTTAAGCAACCTGCTGACTACTCTCTCCATGTCCTAATCCGATAACCTGGAGGATCGAGAGGAGTGGTATGAAGAGCGATGACTGCATTCACTTCCTAATAAGGGTGACTGTGGCACCAAGCGGATCGGTTTCAATGAAGGAGACCTTGCTCACTTGTGGCTCCAAGATGGCTCTGAGGTAGCAGTTGGAGCCAAGGGAGGAGATGACTTGGCGATGCTAGTCGGCACCGACAAACTTGGTTCTTCAAGCCCAGGAGTCTGTTCCAAAGATGGAGCCGACAGCTTGACAGACTTAGAGGATTTCACTGTCTGAGAACCTTTAGCCGGGGAATCCTGTGGTTTCAATAATCCTTGAAGGATTAATTTGTTTTTGCGCTCCTGCAGGACCCTTGGACTAAATGCATGACAGATAGAGCAGCAGTCTTGCAGGTGCACAGCCCCTAAACAATAAACACAGCTAGTGTGTCCATCTGTCAGAGACATTTTCTGACAGCATGAGTCACACGTTTTGAAGCCAGAAACTTTGGCCACTTTAGACATGTTACACTACTATACTAAAAAACAGTTTTGTTTTGTTTTTTTTTTTTGTTTGTTTTTTGGAGAGCCTCTAATTTAAACGACTGTCCTGTCATTGAGAGGAGAGAACTCTCTAATTTAAACGAGTTCAGGGGAAACAGAAGGCCTGCGAGATATCGAGCAATGGCCAACAAAGCTACAACACACACAAGAAAGGCGATAAGGGATAAAGTACTATATCTAGACAAAAACTTGATACATTTTTAAGAATAAACAACAATTATAATAACAGAAAAAAACTATACTAAGCCTGAGCCAGTAATGAAGCAACCTCGCAGCTGAAGCGGCAAACGAGATCTGGGTAGCTGACGCTGGGCATTCTGGGATAAGGGTTAGCCTCAAGTCAGTAAATAGCTCTCGAGCTATAGAAGTAGGCCGAGTTGGAGCCGAGGATCGGCTCTGAACCCAAACAGCAAGAACGAAGGTGAGATGGGACAACTTAACATCCTTGGTTCCCTGACTTCAGCTTTCATGTCAGTGATGTATGTACCAATGAGAAGAGGACTGAGGCTACGACCCTGTGGGACACTATCAGTGTTTTGTTTTTTTTTGCCTAGAACAAATATTCCCAACCTTAATAGGGGTCTATATCACAACATCGAACTAACATAAGTTTGAATGTTGTAATATTGAACCCTAAAGTCCGAAACCCAATAACAACGAAAACACAGAACAGCGATTTTTTTCCCAGGGAAAAAAATCACTGTTCCGTGACAAAGAAAAATTAAACCTTAAACTTAACTAAAGTGAGGGGCTTTGACCCCCCACACCCCCCAACTTAAATATACCAACTCCAAGATCGCACCACAGTGGAGAAAATAGCAAAGCCCCAAAAACAGCCCACCTATTTTTTTTCCCTGGGAAAAAAAAAAGATGTGCTGTGGCTTCGCTATTTTTGAATTTCGGACTTTAGGGTTTGATATTACAACGTTCGAACATATGTCAGCTCAACGTTGTGATACAGACCCCCTTAACAGTATGTATTTTGCCAAAAAGCCAATTACCTACCATGCAAATTATGAATGAGTTAATGCATAGTAGGGACAGTTTGCCAGTAATCCCAGCAAGATGAATAGTGCCGAAAGCCTTGACAAGTGCCTGGAAGGCAGCATGGAAGGTATGTCCCTATTTAAGGCCTAGATAACCTGCCTGAAGAATTCAACCTGCGTGAGCAGGCATAATATGCATTTTGCAAAACTAACTGCTGTGCATCCAGAGATACAAGTTCACCTAGTCATTGTGAATTAATCTAGAATATGTTCCGTAGCATTGCAAATACTACTACTGAAACTCCTGGATCCTACAATTCATGGAGTCCACTGAAGGATCATCTTTAGGCCAGAGCACCATAACAGCTGTGCTCCACACTTTGGGGATGTAACCAGTGGAGAGACTCACATTGAAGAATTGGAGAGGTTTTGCTCGATGGGACTTAGCAAGTCTCAAGGCATCCAGGGACATTGTCAGAAGAACAAGAACTGGTATTTCTAATTCTGGAATTGCATTAATAGCAGCAACAGGAAATGTGCACTTTCCCTGCTACCATGCAATATTACAGTTGGCATAAATAAGTACAAAGGTATGTGGGGGATGCAGGGGGCCTTGCCCCACTGCAAAAAAAAATTTTTTGAGTTGCATGCTCTGGTTTTACATTGGGCAGCATGCATGTTGGAGTGACAGCAATGTGTGTGTTGATTATTTTTTGTTGATAAAAGGTGCTCTGATGTTTTATAAAGCAATTATCTTACATACTTCTATATTACGTATGTGTATGTGTGTCTACATTTGTATGCATCTGTGTGTACGTATACATATCAAATGTGTAATATACACACAAATGAACATATGTATACTTTCAGTATGTGAGCTACACTTTTGATTTAAGTAATTATCTCTCTGCTGAGAGTATCCCACCCTACCCAAACCTACGCACAGTGACAGCATTGGTACTAAGTGCCAGCTTGTCCATGCATACTCAGAAGCACTAATGTGTCTCTCAATTTGAAAAAAAATTAACTGCATTTGTTATATTTTATGCTAGCTTGTAACAAAGAAGAGTACACAGTCACCCCCTAAAAACTCACTAACTTTCTTAGGCAGAATCTCTACAGACCCATATCCAAATTTATAACCTTTGCAGGAATATGTACCACAGGTGTTCAATGATAGGGCCCTCCGCAGTGCATGAACACCTGAAAATAGCTTTTTGCGACTTATTTTGTGGTAGTTCTTAAAATCATGACCTCTAACACTCACTGGGCAACTCTTGCTCATGTAACACATCTCTACTCCTCATCTAAGAGGCATACGTTCCCAGTGCATAACAGATACATTTTCTTACTGCAAACCAGATATCTGCACAGGACCCTGCTTAATGACTTTTATGGTTGGGCTTTTCCCTTTCAATGGTCAAATTCCAGAATTTTTTTAAGATATTCCCACACTCAGAGATAGCTGGTTATTTGTCCTTCCAGACAAACTTCTGAAGCTGTCAGATATCCCTGCAGCACAGCTGGTTTCATAAAATACTAGCCTGAGGCACAGATGTAAAAGGAGCAACAGCCTACATCATACCCTACCCTTTTATGATTACCAATAGGTTACCAAGAAGTGTGTGTAGAAGCAGGTACACAGAAAGGTCTGCCAATCACCCAGGGTGCGCTAGGAAAGTAAGTCTTGTACGCTGGGTGGCAGTATAGATAGGAGAGACCATATACCGTAAAAGTGATCCTGTTATCTAAACATCTACTGTCACCATGTGTACACTAGCACAACTACAAGACTTAGCATCCTTTGCTTACTGGTGTCAGGAACAACACTCTAGAATGCTTCACCACAGACGTCAACATTTATGTTAGCTATGAAACTTCTGCATACCTCCAATGTAGTCAAGAGAGGTGTGAAACTAGAAAATGAAGGCTGCTGGATGACAGAAAGATAAATCAATAACTCTAAGACCAGCAACCTCAGGCCTCTTCAGGACCGATAGGGTCTCTAAAGCTCTCTACCAGTTTGCTTTTTAACTGTCTGTTTTTTAGGTTTATATATATATTTTTTTTCTAATTTCAGGCTATGATCTCTGCACAATCTAAGATGGCTAGTTCATCTCCTGTGAAGCAAGCCAATTTCTATCACCTCTTGTACTGAGGGATGATCTTGAGGTTTTTGTTGTTCACAGAGGGCATCATCTTATTAAATGCTGTCAGTGCTCACAGGCAGAAATGTTATGGTTCTCCCCTAAACAGAAAAGATACTGGAGATGGAATATGCCTTCGGGAGGCAAAAAACTAATTTTCCAAGTACACAATGGGCCTTCAGGCAAGACAATCAAAACAAGTCCAATTCAAATTCAAAATAAGAAAGAGCAATTACATCTAAAAATTGCTATAAAAAGTAAGCAAGACTCTCTAAGTGGTAGTTATTCTTGAAGTCATCTTAAAAGAAACAGATGATCAATTGCTTCTTGGGGTGGGAAAAAAAAAAACACATGCAACTGAAGACTGCACATGTTACTCTCCTATTTTAGTTATGAGTCAGCCAATGTGTAAGGATTTGGTCAAGTGGAATACTGTTCCACACCGAACATCTACAAGTTCTAAAGTCATACATCCACCTATGACATATTACTGTAGATAAAGAATAATACCGTGGCAATGACTCCTATTATGAAAATTATAAATATATTTCCTCAGTAGACATATGCAGTAACTTAAAATCCTGAACACATCACATAATATTTTTTTTTAACAGTGCCATGCACATTTTGCAATTTTTTTAAAAAAACAATAAAAGTGAATTCCTTGCTAAAATACTTGACATACACAACTGTCATCTGACGTACCATCATTTACCAGATATGCAAAGAAAAGAGGCGATGAGTAAAATAAGTCACAGTTTTACTGCTTGCTAATGAGTATGCCAAACTGAGAAAGAAATGGTACAGATCATGTTTATGTATTCACTCTGTATCTAAACAAAGTTCGGTTTAAATCCAAGATTCTCAGTTATAAATAATGCTTTATAATTACCTGATCTGGGGTAGAAAACTTTTTTTGTAAAAATCTTCTATGTTCTTCAAGTATTCAATAGGAACATTTTTCTCATAAGGCTACAATTAAAAAAAAAAAAAAAAAAAAGTCAAATCTACACACATCCAGGTGTGTGCTAATTGAATAATACAAACTGAAGGAGATTAAATCAAGAGCCTCTACATCCTGCCACTCTGTGCATAACATATTTAAGTTGTACAAGCACTCCACAGTTAACATGTGGGTACAACAATTTTACTTATCCAAACACAGGTGGGCCAGTAACTGCTGTGAAACCAACTAAACAAGAATAAAGAAAATGAATGTTGGCGTCATCTCTGTGTTGCCCTCCGACCGTCTCTTAAGGCTGCTTCATAAGCAAAAAATATGAACATTAACACATACATCGGCAAGGTATAGGAAGGGCCTGAAAAGACAACTGTCAAAGCTGTTCAGTCTGTGAGTGAGCACCCGTGATGCCATCCTTAAGCAACAGTGTCATGTATTCTCACGTGTAAAACAGAAAACAATCACAAGGACTCACCAGCTGTCAAAGTGTTTCGCCATTTTTCTCAGTACAGGATAAATGGCTACAAATAACAGTCTTAATGCCAAACTTACCCATTCAAAGACTAGGATTAATCATTAGAAATGCATGCTGCTGCTCTAGTTATTGTCACAGAAGGTTTGGAGTACCTATCCTATTACTAATATCTGTACATCTACAAATTACTGTTCACTTCTTCATTGTTGATCTCAAGTGATGATTTTCTAAGTCGGCTACAAGTGAGTATTAATGTTAGTTTTGTTGTCTATAGTAGCATTTAAAATACAATCCCGGAGATGTTTCACTTACCACTACACCAGGGACAACAATCTGATTTTGAGCAGAGGAATCAAAATGTCAGCATCCCTTCTGCAAAAGGCTTTACTCTCTGTGTAGATATTTTTCATTATGACTTTAGAAGAGGACAAGAACATAACTTTGGGAACAGAACTTTCACATCTATTTTTACAGTAAAGGTATGCTTCACATACTAGCCATAACAGCTATCAGAAACTGACAAAACAGACTAAATGTCACAGAACAAAATGGGTTGGTCATAACAGGGCCTCAGGAGAGCAATTACATTGATCTCCTCCTTGATGCCGCTCATTTTTGGAGCACAGACTTAACTCAAGGAATGCAAGTCAATAAACCTTTAAATGTTACAGTGATATACAGGAACGAATAAGAACATCCTGAGGCAGATGCCAAACAATCACTCTTCCCAATTATCTGGCTTTCCTCTCATAAAAGTGAACAAATCCTAAAATCTACAAGTTCCACAGACCAAACTATTAGAAATAGGAAAGGAGGCACAAGCAAATAAAGGAAAGATGTGTCAGAACTATCCCTGTAGCAATGTAGGACACAAACAGATATGCACGCCAGCCGATCAATGAGAAGGTCCAGAACAGTGATCAGCTGGTGGTTCCTGTTTGGATATCCCCAGCACAATCTGTAGAAATGGTGCAGAGTAATTAGTATAAACCAAGAACCCCGCACAATACAATTTTGAAAATCTTCCCTCTTGCACATGCTCTATGGGATGCACGCACTTCCTCTCTATGCAAATCATGATACTGCACAATGACTAGGAAGGCATTTCAGCCACTGTAATTCCGAAATGACCCCATCCCACCTCACAGCTTACAGCAAACACTGTCTGTAAAATACTAAAATGCACGAGTCTAAATAATGCTATACTTGAATGACTACATATACTTAACAGGCAGTCTACACACAATGGACAGCAGTAGAACAATAAGCACTTGAAGTGTGTTTTACT
Organism: Protopterus annectens; assembly: GCF_019279795.1. Classification (NCBI taxonomy): domain Eukaryota; kingdom Metazoa; phylum Chordata; order Ceratodontiformes; family Protopteridae; genus Protopterus; species Protopterus annectens. Next base: position 1,615,837,408 of record NC_056737.1, read on the forward strand.
GCATTTTAGCAGGCATGGGTAGCACACGTTATGTCTAACTTAAGTTACTTCTGCAGAAGGTTTCTGAAGTGGAATCCAAAGAAGTGAAACTTAAAAATCCCATGAAGATAAGGCAGGGGGAAGGCCAAAAGGCAACAGCTTAGAAGGCAAAGTCTTAAAGGAATGGAGGCCCAAATCCTGGAACTGCATTCTCAACAATACTGCTTGGAGAAAGTATAAATTACCAAGTAGCTAAGTCACAGGTGTGTGCAGTGGTGAGATTTTGAGGCAAGCAAGAAATATAGCCATACTGCTGTCAAGTGGCCTTCAATAGCAACATTTTCAAATGAGTGATCAGTCACCGCTAGCAAAACCACAGCTACCAATCCACTTGGCTAAGTTTTGCTGTGCCACTGCAAGACCTGTCAAAGGGTGGTTAGCCATTTTTAGCAAAATTGCAGTAAGCCATTCACTTGGCTAAGGTTTGCTACGTTACTGCAAGACTCTCTTCATTCAAATGACTAATGTACTTTGCTGAACTCAGGTACCCATCTTTAGCCAAAACTTCAGTTGTTTGCGGACATCCAGAGTAATAAGAGACCTTTTTCCATGGGATTATGCCTTTAGAAAGAAAACGCATATAAATAAACTAGTTTACAGACAGTTATGAAACCATTATCAGTGAAAAGTGTGTCCTAAGAGGCATTAGATCCTTGTGAAAAAAAGAAATCGGGTTCCCTACAGATACAGCCCTACAGGTCCATGTTCCTGCAGACAGAAGAAAATGGCAGAATAGTGGCATCTGTCAAGAGATGAACTTCACAGTCATAGAACTACCTGGTTTAAAAAAAAAAAAAAAAAAAAAAGGCAAGGTCTGTCGACCAATACTTTTTCATTCAAAGAAGGGCTCTTCAAAAGTACGTAAAATGCAGACCCCCACCCACCTTATGGGACTGCTAAACTAGCTAGTACTGGGCCTAAAATTCTCACTTCCACAACACTGTTATGGATAGGGATGTTAGCAATATGCACAACGACTATGGAATAATGAAGGTTCAAGTTAAACATGGTGCCTGAGATACTCAAGTATCACCTGTGAATTTCTGTAACACTTTAATGCTATACATCTCTGAAGTGTTACAGTAATGTTGTTTTCAATTTGCATACCTGTGATCATATTCACCTGGGCTTTGTCGCAATTGGCCATTTCTGATCAGAGTACTACCCCAGTAAACAGACATATAATACAATAAATAAATCCACTGAGGCAGCATACAGCATCTCGCAATTCAAATGGAAAAATACTTCACCTTAGCAAAATATATCTAGAAAATGGTGGATTCCTATCACCTTAGCAAAATATATCCAGCAAATGAGGGATTTCTGGCAGTTTCAATGTCTTCTAGGACTCGTAAGGAAAGGTTTTGTGAGGGCACATGGTCTAAAGCCAGTACCAACACCCAATGTGGTGCCACTTGTTATCTCAAATGAAAAGAATTCCTTCTCTTGCAACTTACAAAAAGACATGTGTGTGTACTTCCAGAGGCTTGAGAACCTGAAATCAGTTCTATAAGATGCAGAACTGGAGGACTTCCAAGATGGCTGCACACTAAGTAACAGCTTAATTTCAACCTTCCCAGTATGGAAGTAGAAACAAAGAAAAAGATTGAGTGAATTTGTGTTTTGGGGTAAATTTCAGTTAGTGGCTAGTAAATGCAATTACTGGATGACCGTGACAAAATATAGAGAACCTGATTGAAAATCAACCAAAAAAGGAAAAAAGAAAACACTGGCAAGGAAGCATCCTGCAACTATTCAGTAAAAAGCAATTCAAGCTCCAGCACAAGACATGACTTCCAGTAATCTACAGGTAAAAATAAGTCAAATGTGCTGAGAGCTGGTTAAAATAAATGAAACACTGAAGCAGCAGATCAACTCGCATAACAAAAGGCTGTTAAAATGGAAGAAGCTTTAAACAGATATTCAGATGACCTGATAAAACTTCAAAAATATGAAGATGAAATGAAGAAAAGACTGAGTAGGAGACTGCTCAAGAAGAGATGTTTTAAAAAACGGTAATTATTGCAACACAGTTGTTTGTTGTTGTGTGTCTTTCAGCTTTTCCCGGTTAGGGGTCGCCACAGCGGAACTCTGTTCCGCTGATTGGCAGTTGGTATTTATGGTGTCGAGTTGCCAGCCCGATGCCCAATCTTCAACAAAGGCACGCCCATTCAACACATGTCTTTCGAACACCCACTCGACCGCGGGGAGAACATGCAGACTCCACACAGAAGGCACTCCCAACCCAAGCCGAGAATCGAATGGGAAAACCTCTTGCTGTGAGGCAACAACGTTACCGCTGCACCACCGCGGAATTGCCCAATTATTGCAACAGAGTATATAGGGAAAATCTGAGACTGTCTGCTGTACCTGAGAAACTAGAAGGAACTGACTATATTAATTTTATGAAAGCACAAATAAGCAACTGGATTGGTATTCCACAACAAGAATTGTTTGCTGAAAGGACACTGTGTATATACTCCAAGCCTGGCCATGTGAAAGCAGTCAAGACCTCTAATAGTAAAGATGCAATCCTACCAGTAGAAAGGGTTGATTCTGACAAAACTGTGGCAGAAGGACAAAAGTTGGAGACAGTACAGTTTTTGTGGAAAATGATTACTCAATGTACACCAGGCAGTGGAGTAAATGCATTCCAGCAATCAGGGAACATCTAGAGGCAGGTGTGAGATGCTGCTATATCCAGCTATCTTCAGAATATTTTTTTTAGGAGGTTCAAATTCATGTTTTGTTGGAGAACACACTAAAGAGGAAATACAAATGTTTGCCCAATAAAAAGTGAGCTATCAAACAGAAAAGGACTCTACTTCTTATTTCTATGATAATAAAATTCAGAGACCTTGCCAGTGAAAATGTCCAATGTTTCAATTGAAAATGCTTGAGAGACAGAGAAAAGCACAGAAGTCCACTAGAAGAAGTACACTGGAAATGAACCAGAGACTGGAGGTGGAAGATGGAAATCAACAGGAAGAAAACCAACAACTTGGAAATTAAAGAATAAATGTGGGATTACAAAGAATCAATCACATTTGTGAAATATGGCTGAACAATGAAAAGTGGAAATAGTGGACTTTTTTTATTAAACTTGTAGGGGACTCCAAAGCATACGCCCTACTGCATGTCGTTAATGTCAGAGAACATTAAGGAGAGGGGAAGAGGAAGGAAAACAGGTAACTAAGTAAAATAAGTTTTGTTCTACAGCATTTTTATAAACAATGACATGTACTGAATGTTATATAACTTTTAGTTATGTACTCACCATAACTTCAGATGTTTGGGATCCATCTCGCCTACATTCTGACTGATGGGTTCGGAGCCGAGGCACGCTTATGCCAAAGAGCGAAGTCTCTTATTGGCTGAGCTTACTATATCCCAGGATGCACCACTACCAGTCCCCCAGATCTAGTTTGTCAGCATACATGCACACACGCATGCACTGCTTATATAACATTGACAGATGATACAAGATAAAAAACAGTAGAACCCAAACCGTTCAATCTCTTCTGATCTCCAAGGCAGGGGGAAGGAGGGTGGGTATTAGGAATGTAGGCGAGATGGATCCCAAACATCTGAAGTTATGGTGAGTACATAACTAAAAGATGTTATGTGATCCTATCTCGCCTACATTCTGACTGATGGGACAGCGTCCCTAGCACCTAAATCCTGGGTGGCTCACTGGAAAACACTCCTGAGTACCATGGAACCAAATGATGCTCGCCCTTTAGATGCCACATCCAATTTATAGTGGGAAATGAAAGTGTGCGGGTTGGACCAAGTAGCCGCAGCACAAATTTCAGAAATAGCGAGCTTGGAATGGAATGCAATAGAGGTAGCCATAGCTCTAGTAGAGTGAGCTTTGACAGATGTTGTAAGTTGCTTATTTGAAGAGGAATAAGCTTGAGTTATGCAATCTCTGATCCATTTGGCAATAGTAGCTTTAGTGATGGTTTTACCCAGTTTATTATCTGAAAAGGACACAAACAATTGATCTGTTTTCCGAATTTGCTGAGTCCTATCTAGATAGAAGTGCAATTGCCTGTGAACATCCAATGTATGGAAGGTGTATTCCTCTTTGTTTGAAAATTTTGGAAAGAAAACTGGTAGCTCTAAAGATTGTTGGAGACAGAGATTAGAGCAAACTTTTGGGACAAAAGATGGATTAGGTCTAAGTGATACTCTATCCTTGTGAAAAATCAAGTACGGTGGTTTGATAGATAGGGCTTGAAGTTCTGAAACTCTTCTTGCAGAGGTAATTGCAATTAAGAAGGCAGTTTTCCAAGACAGATATTTCAACTCACATGTAGCAGCCGGTTCAAAGGGGGAAGATGTTAAGGCACGAAGTACCAAATCAAGATCCCACAGAGGCGCAGGATGAAAAACTGGGGGTCTTAAAAGCACAGCACCTTTCATGAAAGTTTTACATAATCTGCTGCTCATCAACGGTGGGTCTGTGGAATCGTGAAATTTGGAGATAGCTGCTAGTTGGACTTTAATAGTAGAGACTGAAGATCCTTGATTAAACAAGGATGTTAAAAATTTCAAGACCTCTGGTATCGGGGCAGTAATAGGGTCTAATCCTCTGAGTTGAGCCCAGATAGCAAACCTCTTCCACTTACTGTGATACAACTTCTTAGTGGTGGGTTTGTGGGCTGAAGATAAAATGTGAATAACTTCCGGGTCCAAGGTGTGATTTCTGACTATAGTCGGAAGTGGAGGAGCCAAGCTGTTAATTTCAAAGTGTGAAGGGACTGGTGCTGTTGTCCCGACTGATGAACCAGAAGGTCCGAATTAGGTCCAAGAACCAAGGACCGTCCAGAGTATATTTCTGTAGGTAGGGGAACCATACCTGATGAGGCCAGTAGAGCAATTAGAATCATTGTGGACCCCAATTGGGAAGCTTTCTGGATGACTTTGGGGAGGAGTGGAATCGGAGGAAAAGCATAAAGCAGTCCTGTTGGCCAAGGTTGGACTAGAGCATCCGTAGTTGTCTCCCCTGACGCTGGGTCAAGGAAAAGAACCTTTGCACTGTGTTTGTGGTGTTGCAAACAGGTCGCAGCACGGAATCCCCATCTTTTGAAAATCTGAGCTGCTACTGTTTCTGTTCAGAGACCACTCGTGAGGAGAGAGAATAGTCCTGCTCAGTCTGTCTGCCAATACATTGGATTTGCCTGGAATGTGGGTCGCTACCAGGAAGCGCTTGGTAGCCACTGCCCATTCCCACACCCTCATGGCCTCTCTGCAAAGGGGTAAGATCTGGTCCCTCCTTGTTTGTTTAGATACCAGACTACCGACATGTTGTCTGTGTGGATGGCGATAATGCCTTGAGGGAGAAACTTGTGGAGGGCTTGTAAGGACAGAAGTACAGCCCTCATTTCCAACACATTGATATGGAGAGATGTTTCGTGGGAAGCCAAGAACCTTGAACTGACCTGCCCAGACAATGCCCCCCACCCGTCTGGGAGGCATCCGTAGTCAAGGTGGCCACCGGAGGGTATAACAAAGGGTCTTCCCTGATTCAGATTGGATGGCAGAAGCCACCAGCGGAGGTCCCGTTTGCACGCTTTCTGTAATCAGTATGTGATGATTGAGGGGGAGATCTTGAAAAGACCATTGTGTCGATAATAGCCACTGGAGAATCCTCATGTGCAACCTTGCCAGAGGAACTAGGGGAACCGTGGCAGACATTGAACCTAAAAGTTGCAGGACCATCCTGGCTGGGGCTTTGGATCTTAGAAGCAGGGCTCGGACCTGATTTTGTAATGTTTGTATCCTTTCGGTAGGAAGGAAGATCCGCATTAATTTTGAGTCTATCTCTGCTCCTATGAATCTTATGCGCTGAGAAGGCAGCAAGACAGACTTTGACCAGTTGAATGTAATTCCCAGGAAACACCCAGGAGATGGTGGCTTGTAGGTTCTCTAGTAGTAGATGCCTGGTGGTGGCAGTCAGGAGCCAGTCGTCCAGATAGGGAAACACTTGGAATCCGAGACTCCTCAGGTGAGCAGTCACTACTGCCAAACACTTGGTGAACACCCTGGGTGCTGTGGTGAGACCAAAGGGCAGTGCACAAAATTGGAAATGACTGTCTCCCAGGCTGAAGCGCAGATACCTCCTGGACGCCTGATGTATTGGTATGTGATAATAGGCGTCCTTGAGATCTATGGAGCACATCCAAACATCTTTCTCCAACAATGGGAGAATGGATTGTAAAGTGACCATTCGGAATTTGGACTTCATGACGGACTGGTTTAGTTTGCTGAGATCCAAAATGGGTCTCAGGTCCCCTGTCTTTTTTGGCACTAATAAGAACCTTGAGTAATTTCCGGATCCGATCTGGTCTGTGGGGACCGGTTGGATGACTCCTTTTTCTAGCAGCTTTGAAGCTTCTACGGCTGCAATTTCCCTTTGACTGGGTGGTGGGTCCGGGATTTTTTTGGACGGTGGGGGTGAGCATGTAAAGGGAATGGTGTAACCTCCGGCAATAATCCGAAGCACCCATCTGTCCTGAGTAATAGACTCCCAGGCTTTTAGGTGCTTGGCAAAACGGCACCCGACTGGCTCAGGAGCAGCACAGCCGGGCAATCCCTCATGGAGTGTGGGAGGCTGAAGAGCCACGAAAGGACTCGCGGTCTCCAGTGTTGCGGGGGCTTCTGCCGCCTCTGGGACGGCGTCTCCCAGAAAAATTTCCCCGTCCTCTGCCTCTGGAAGGGGAATCTTCCTGCTGTTGAGGAAAGAATTTCTGTGATTTGTGGAACCACATCTTCCCTCCTCTTTTAGCCTTGGGATAAGGCCGAAAGGGAGTGGAATATCGTGCTCCTACGGCAGATAAAGTCTTTCCCTCCTGCTCACAGCGGGTAAGAGTGTCTTTTACCTTGGGTCCAAACAAAGAGGACCCATCAAAGGGAGCGTCGGCAAAGGAAGACTTGAAGGCCTCCGCGAAATGACACAAACGGAGCCAGGCTTGTCTCCGTGAGAGCCACGCCTGTGCCTGCGCTCTGCCGCCCTTCGGCCGCATATGAAATGAGCCTCATGGACGAGTTAGAAATCGAGGTAAGGATAGCCAACTGAGAGCTAACCGACTGGGCTAGCTGCTCAGGTAGGTTACCTGAGAGGGAGTCTGAGAGCTCCTTGACCAGATCCCTCTGTAGTCTGGTGAAATGTGCCAAATAATTCAGGGACCTCAGAGTAAAGGCCGCTGAAGTCAGGGTGCGCTTCCGCACGGTCCATGCTCCTAGACTCCTTATTAGGAGGATGGACGGACGTTGAAGCCTCTGCCACGTCCTGCTGGGTAGCAGATGCCACCACCATGGCATCTACAGCCACGCCTTTCGTAAGAACTCCTTCTCGGTGGGGCAGACAAAAATTTGTTAGGGCGAGAAGGCACTGGTTCCACAGTATCTGGATGTTCCCACGCCCTCCGACAAACCAAATCCAGGAGCTCGTTGAAGGGCGGAGACACCCAGGAGGCGGAGGGCTGAGCCCCGAAGGCCTTGAGGAACACCGACTCATCAGCGGAGGGGGGTTTGGAATTCCAGCCGCCTCGTTGCTTGAGGATCTCTAGAATGTCTGCAAATGAGACATCATCCGAGGATGACTTTGGGGACCCCTCCGCATCATCAAGATCAGTGTCCGATGTAAGAGACTCATCGGGGGAGTCCACGTGCTTCTTCTTGCACGATCTCTTCCTTGGGGGCTCCTCCAAGACAACTCTGAAAGACCCTCAGGAGGAGGGAACCCCAGTGGGGTAACCTCAGGCCCGGGCTCCGCTGCCTAGAGACAGGGGAACTGCCAAAGACCCAGTCTCCATGCCCAGGAAGGTGCCGGTAAAGCCGTAGAGATGGTCGAAGAAGACTTGGCCAAGGCACTCCTCATAGCTCTGAAGGCCGGACCCCAGAATCCTGGGAGGGTCCGGTCTCGGAGCCATGATAGCAGACGGAAGTCCCGCGGCCGAAGCTTACCGAGAGGGAGGCTTGGAACCGACAGCATTGGTCCCAAACGTCACCCGGGTCCGGCCGAAGAAGTCCGTGTGCTAAACTCGGACCCGAAGGCCGGGGTTGGAGTAAGGGTCGGAGCCGACCCTAGGATCTCCACTGGCTCCATCAGCACCTGCTCCGACGGAGCCAAAGCGGTCGGAGGAGGAATGGCAATGGAATGGGCTATCGGCTCCGAAGCCAATTGGGTCGGAGCCGAAACAAATTTCTGAAAGACTGGGGACTGGAAAAGTCTTTGGAGTACCCTGTCTATGTCCGAATCTGACATCCTTGATGACCTGGAAGAGACCGAATGGGTCCGAGTAGGCCTCTCCAACGGCTCCAAGGGACTAGGGGACCGGCTCCGAATCGACTCGACAATTATCGGCGCCGAAGGAGTGTCCAAACCAATTTCCATCGGTGCCGAAGAGGGCTTCGGCGCCGAGGAGGAAGTGTCTGAGCGGACAACCTTCATCGGCTCCAAGATCAGTGGAGCCGATGAAGATGATCCGCCTCTCGAGGCCCCAGCCGTCGGCTCCAAACCCAGAGGAGTAGAGGCTGGAGGCATCGAGGCAGACCATTCCGCCCTCGGCTCCGAAGTCCGTGGAGCCGAAGGAGAAGCCTGCCTATGTCTTTTGGCGGTCGGTTCCGACGGGCTGGTCGGAGCCGACGCCCTTTTCTTCTTTGCAGGAGAAGGAGAGGAAGCTAAAGCCTCTTCAAATGAGGGTTTAATAAGGCCTTTTAAAATAAGTTTATTTTTCCTCTCTTGGAGGACCCTCGAGGAAAACGCGTGGCACACGCTACAGGACTCCTGCAAATGTTTGGCGCCCAAACAGTACACACAGAGGGAATGGTCATCTGTTATTGACATCTTGAAACTGCACTTAGTGCACTTTTTAAATCCTGAAGGCCTAGGAGCCTGTGACATTATGGCAACCAATTTAGTGTAACTAGCCAAAAACCAAACACACTAACAATGACAGAAAAATTTCTTTTCTTTTTTTTTTTTTTTTTTTTAAAACAAAGGCTGTCACAAATAGACAAAAATAACCAAAGGGGTCCAAAAGCCCCTAAATAAAACTGGACTTGAACAATAACGGACTGACAGGGGAAGGCCCTTAAACTCAAAGGGGACCTCTAGTCAGAAAAAACGCATTCACTACACAAAAACTTTACAGAAAATGCTCACTCAAACACAAAAACACAAGATAGCTGTTAAAACAGCTTTTTGTTGAAGATTTAGGAAATTCCTGACAGGAAAGTAAGTGAAAAAAGCACTACTTAGCTCAGCCAGCTCGAGACCACGTCTTTGCTTGTTAGCAGCAAACGAGATCTGGGAGACTGGTAGTGGTGCATCCTGGGATACAGTAAGCTCAGCCAATAAGAGACTTCGCTCTTTGGCATAAGCGTGCCGAGTCGGAGCCGAGGATCGGCTCCGAACCCATCAGTCAGAATGTAGGCGAGATAGGATCACATAACATCAAAGCATTTTCAGTTATGTTTGTGTTATAAGGATACTAAAGTAAACAGGTGTCCTTCTTCTTTCTTCTAGCTTAGTTTTAAGAAATGTAGGCATTGCACAAAAAATGTAGGCATTGCAATGTAAAAAGAGAAGAAAGCTTGGACTAAAGCATGTATGAGATAATCAGCTGTAAGCAAATAAATAAGAGAATACTCAATGTAAAGAAAAGTTTTCCTTTAGCAAATAAATGTTCACAGTGCAAGAAGCTTGTAGCCGAAGGCAACTGTACATCTGAAATTCATGTTTCTATAAAGACAAGCTGATAAGTAGGCAATAAAAACAGACTACTTCTTTCTGAAAGCATTAAAGTTATTTTCTACATCTGGGAGAAAAACAAAGACAAAACAAAAAGCAAACACCAATTAGTGTTAAGGAGAAGCACAGGCTGTACCGTGTGTTTTGGCACAGATAATATTAGGGGATTTTTTTAAGGGTTTTCATTAAAACAAAAAATCTTGTTAAGATGTGACTCGGGTTCAAATGGATATGACAAGAACCAACTGTATAAAAGATTGACCTGCCAAGCTTTAGTGTGTGCATGGAACACAAAAGTTGAAACTAGACATTTACATACCATACATACCATTTAAATATATATAGGCTGCGGTGGTGCGGCAGTTAGAGTTGTCGCCTCACAGCAAGAGGTTCTCCAGTTCGATTCTCGGCTGGGGTGCCTTCTGTGTGGAGTCTGCATGTCTTCCCCGCGGTTGAGTGATGTTAAAGACATGCAGGTAGGTGCGTGCATGAATGGGCATGCCTTCTTTAAAGATTGGGCGTCAGGCTGGCAACTCGGCACCATAAAAATCTACTGCCAATCATTAGCGGACAGGAGTTCCGCTGTGGTGACCCCTAACTGGGAAAAGCCGAAAGACATACCATTTACATACAAACATACCAGTGTTGCCATATTTTCCATATTATCTTTGAATGTGAATGGTCTCACAAGTATATACAAAAAAAAAAAAGAAAGTAGTGCATTATATTAAAAAATGCAGAGTGCAGATAGCTATGCTACAGGAGACACATTTGAAAAGAAATGAACATGTGAATTTGATAAAGAAATGATTTCAAGATGGTTATTCAGCAAAATATCTAGGACAATTTGTTGTTTGACTAATTTTATATCATTGCTGGCTGACTTCAGAGTTGTGCACTGTTATTTTTGCTTCACTGTATAGTTTTTCAGATCTCTGCTGAAGATGTTGGTTTTCCCATACCCACCCTCCCTATTCCTGTCTTGTTGTTTAAATTTGGAGGCTTTTGCAGTTGCCCGCCCCCCACTGTAGTTTTGATCTGGGACACTCCCCCCAGTCCCATCTCTTTATCTCATTCTACCTAATAGACTCCTTCTGCACTTGTTTTTAGTAATTTTTAGTTGCATTTTTTAAACTGTTTGGTCTAACATTGCTACATACCCAAGTATGCTAGCTTGCACTGCATTTGAGTTGTTTTTACTGCTGTTTTAGCTACTTTTCTGTATATATACATATATATATATATATATATATATTTATTTATTTATATTTATATCAATACTTTTCCTGTAACTAGTGTAGTCCAGATTCAGATTTTCTATATCCAGGACTGTATGTAAGCTTCTGAGCTCCCCCCCCCAAAGCTTTCTGTGTTGGAGGGAAGCTTTCTACCTTATCAGTGGGAGTGGTAAGCGCACTAGATAACCTATCTACCACATAAGGAGTGGTTCTGGCCTAGAAATTGTAGTTATTGGCCGTCTGGGCAGTTTTTCCATCTCTCTCAACTTTCTGATTTAAAAACCCGCATTTGCACTTGTTTCCCCCCTTTCCTGTAACTAGTTTAGTCCAGATACAGATTCTTAGTTTTAGCACTTGAATTTGCTTATTCGTGATCAGCACATGTTCAGAACTTGTAAGCACTAAATAACCTACTAATTACTACAGCACTCAACCTTCCTCATTACCTAGAGAAAAACAGTTTTGGTACTTACTTTCCCAACAGCTCTTGTACTCACTTTCCTCACTTATCTAGAGGAAAATAGCTTTTTATTCAGGCATGTCCAAGGGTGAGCTCCCAGTGTTCTCTCCTGTCCATTTGATTAATCTGGGCATCTTGGAGCAATGTAGACATTGCCTCATAAGTTCATAGGTTCATACTAGGCTATCTGCCCTAGGGCATTTATAAGCCTAGCCAGAGTGTGTTTGGCTTTCGCCACCCATTTTAAATTAATTTTGCTATGCCCTTTTTCGAGGTTAGTATACTGTGCCTCTGTCTAACAGTGACAGAAGTTATACCCGGGGTAAACCTACGATCTCCCATCCACTCATCAAGATTCCTCTCGAAGAGAGTCAATGAGGGACTCTGCCTAACCTGGACTGGGATTTTATTCCAGAGTGAAGGGAGCCTCTGGGTTATGAATCTGTCCCTCCAGCATGTCCTATTTATTTCAGTGCCGAGGTTCAAGTCTCTCGAGCGGGTAGCTCGATGGGATTTGGATTTTCTGAGGTGCAGCATGTCCATTAATTCCGAGTTGGACATGGCTTTATACGTCAGGCACAGATCGCCTCTGAGCAAGCGGTATACCACTGAGTAGAGCTGGAGTTTCTTTAACCGGGCAGCATATGGCATCTGTTTGAGCCCTTTGATCCTCTTGGTGAGGTACTTTTGGGGTCTTTCCAGTTGCTGCAGGTGTCTGGTAAGGTACATCCCAAAAGGGGCATTGTACTCAATTATGGGCCTGATGAGGGATGAGTAAAGAGGCACGATGACCTCCCCTGATCTAGATGTGAATTCCTTCATGATTAGGTGGGCTATATAAAATGTTTTTCTAATCACTTTGGCCACGTGGTTGTCAAATGAGAGATTGCTATCAACTTGGGTCCCCAGGTCCCTAATTACTTCTTCTGTACTTAATGGATTACCACCTATGTGGTAATTTGTGGGCACTTTGTTTTTGCCAAAGGGGATGACTATACACTTTTTGGCATTTAGCTTGAGGCCATGGCTCTGGCACCAGTTGTCTGTTTCTATGAGGCCCTTTTGGAGGATGCTTGTGTCGACCGAAGAGTCTATTATGGCACCCAGTTTGCAGTCATCTGCGAACTTGGTCAGCCACAGTCCTTCCGTGTTGGCCTGTACCTCCGAAAAATATATACTGAACAAGAGAGGTCCCAGGAATGAGCCTTGTGGGACGCCACTTGTAACTGGTTTGGAGTCTGACATGGCTCCAGAAATTCTAACCATGTGGGTTCTGTCCTTGAGCCAGTTTGCAACCCATCTAGTGATGTAAGGGTTTATATTTAAGCTGGTGAGCTTATCTATAATGCCAGAGTGGGGTATTGTATCGAAGGCTTTTGCGAGGTCCAGGTAGGCTGTGTGGACCACCTTCCCCTCGTCAATGGCCTTGGTGACTGTTTCAAAGAAATCAACCAGGTTTAAGAGGCAGGATCTGCCCTTAACAAAGCCAAACTGGGTAGGATCCAGTGTCTGTAGGTCCCCAATATCTTTATTTATGAGGTCCATGATGATCCTTTCCATAGCTTTGCAGGCCAAGCTAGTCAGGCTTATGGGGCGATAGTTTCCAGGATCCGTTGAGGCACCACCTTTGTGGAGAGGGACCACTGTTGCTGTACGCCACTCTTTGGGTACATATCCTGTAGTAAGGCTGAGATTGAACAGTAGTTTTATGTTTGGGTTTAGCTCTTGGAGTTCATGTAGGACGCAGTTCAGGACACTGTCTGGTCCCATTGATGCTGTGTTTTTTGCTTTGGAGAGGGCAGCTCTTACCTGAGCATCTGAGATGTCAGGGAGACAACACTCTGCTGGGATAAATATTTGCCCTTTTGGTGGGGAGGGGGGGGGAAGAAGTTTGCGCTGAACCTATCAGCTAGGATGTTGGCAATGTCTGTGGGTTCGGTGTATTTTTTGTCATTTTTGACTAATTCTGAGCATATCTGGGAATTCCCACCCAGGTTCCTAACATAACTAAAGAAAGCCTTGTGATTATCCCCTGTGCAATTTTTCTCTCGAAGCTGGCCTTAGACGATTTTATGAGAGTCCGTAGTTTTTTGCTAACACTGATCAGAGATGCCTTCCCTTTTTGGGATTTTTCTCTATCATGTAGTAGCTTCCTCCTTCTATTGTATAGTTTGTTTATAGCTGGGGTCCACCAGACAGGACGTCTGCCTTTGGAGAATTGGGTCTTGGTTTTATTTGGGATTGCATGATCCATGCATTCCTGAAGGTGTTCATAGAATGCGTTTATAAAGGATTTGGTAGTCTGGGCCGTATTTTCCACAGGTCAGGGGGCTTTGAAGGATTCCACCTCAGTTTTGAGGAGTGTGAAATTTGCTTTAGAGAAGTTTTTCACTGTGGTTTTCAGGGCAGGGGGTGGAGTCGGGATGTAAATATCCAGTGAGATTAGTTTATGGTCTGATCTTACCAGTGAGAGATACGCTTCTGGTCTGGAGCATAGAGTCCCCATGTTGGTGATGATCAGGTCCAGTATGTTTTCCCCTCTTGTGGGAGTGGTAACAAGTTGTTCCATAGCATTTGAGTTTATAAATTCTAGGAACCTTTGGGATAGGGTGTTGGAGCTAGAGTAATGCTCCCAGTCTATGTTTGGGTAGTTGAAGTCACCCAATATAATGGTGTTTGGAGAGACCTTCATATTTTCCAGTGTTCTCAGGAAGGCCGAGTGGGGTTCCTGGGTTTGTGAGGGTGGTCTGTAGCAGGCTATAAACTGGAAGGCAGTTTTACCCACTGTTAGTTTCACATGGATAGTCTCTGATGCTTCGTGCTGTGCCACCAACCTGGAGGTGTGGGTATCTATGAAGAATATTGATACTCCCCCCCTCCTTTTGTGGTTCGGTCCAAGTTTTGGGGCCGAAAAGCATGGTATGAGGTATAACCTGGTAGTGCTGGGGTGCTCTTGGGAGCCTTGAACCAGGTTTCTGTTACTGCACAGATATCGATGTTCTCCTTGCTAAGGAGAGTTTCGAGTTCGTGCATCTTGAGGTTTAGACTTCTGGCGTTGAGTAGCATTACTCTTAGTTTCTTATCCCTTGTGATACCTATGGAGGTGGGTTTGTCTTTTGAGCCTTGCCTAAAAAAGGCACTATGGGGGTAGCAAGAGCCTTTGCCAATATCCGAAAGCCCAGGGTTGACAGGTGCAAGCCATCCCTAGCGAAGCATCGTGGCTTGTCAAGCATGTCATCCCAGGCTGACAGGCACTGGATCCCCTTTGAATGACACCAATACTTAAGCCAATTGTTGAAATTGATCATCTTGTCTTCATATTGTGGCATCATTCTTGGTGAGGGTAAGATGCTACTCAAGGTCAGGGTCATACCAACCTGGACTACATGCTCAGAGAGCTCCTCTATGTCTCTTTTCATGAAGTCCAGGGAGGTACGTCTCAGGTCATTCACACCAGCATGGACAATGACTGAGTCATATTTGTACTTGCCTTGGAGTGACCTGAGTGCTTGTGTTATGTGGCGGATCCTAGCGCCCGACAGGCAGCTCACCGTGACCTTCTCCTTGTTCAGCCTGGTGAGCGGGACGTCAGTGTGCCTGATGATAGAGTCACCTATTACAAGTGTATCAGGTGTGTTGTTTAGCCTTAAGGGCTGTGACTGTTCGGCACACTGGCTTTGTGAGCTATGTGTTGCATGTGTTTTGTTTTGGGGTCGCGGTTGCTTCGGTGTCTGCTTTGGAGGTCTCTGCTGCTTAGGCAGATTTTTATTTAGAGCCTCCGAGTATGTTTTTGTGTGTTTATGTATTTGGTTTGCTGTCGTGGTAGGTCTATGTGAGACTGGAATTGTAGTGAGTGTGGTTTCCTTCTCCTCCTGACTGGTTTCGCCAATGCTGAGTTGAGAGAGCTTAGCCTCCAGTATGGCTATATGGTTGCATCTCTCACGTGTTGGAATTGGCTGGGAGGAGGAGAGGGTTGTCTGTGTACATGAGGCAGTTGTAACATTGCCTCAAGATTCCCAGATTCACCAGGTGGACCGGAGAGGAGATTGACAACTGACCTTTGGACATGCTAGAATAGTATTGGGAATTCCTTTATAATTGAAAAAAAAGGGCCAATGGAGAACGAGGTACTCAAGGGGAGTTTGTGAGGGTGTAGTGCTTTTAATATTTTAGTGCTGACTTATATAATTGCTTTAGTGAGCAAGTGCCAGGTAACTTAAATGCAATGTGTTACAGGTAACTTAAATGCAAAAATGACTAACAATAACTTTCTTTCAAGTGAAACAAGGAAATAAGTACAGTAAGCAATGCAGATATCACTAGGGATCCACAGAAGCGCTGAAAAGCCACGTTTTAGGTGGAATTAGCGTTTCAGGGAAATAACAAGCAAACAAACAACAAGCATACAAATAAAGCTAGATTCAGCAGGCCTGGATCTAGTCTATGCTACAGCAAACCAGGTGTACCAATTTCAGTAAGAAACAGTTCAAATATGCAGGCACTATAAGCCTTTAACCAGAAATTCCCAGCTCAGAAGGGCAGAGTCCAGCCTCTCCTCCCACAAGAGTACAGACCACGAACCTTCTTAATGTAAAATAACTGGCCTGAAGCCCAAGTGTTTAAACCAGAACTAATACACTTTTAGAATAACAGACACTGAGCCCTCAATCAGCAGTTCACAACTTAGAAGGATGTAAGCTACCTGTCCTGCCACCACAGTGCAGGCCACAAACCTTCCTAATGTAAAACAACTGGTCTGAAGCCCAAGTGCTTAAACTAAAAGGCTTAGAATGAGTTACACCAAGCAGTAATACATACAACTGAATACTTTTAAGATGATGCAAAAGCAAAATAAAGTAGGAAGAAACACAAATACAGTAAAAGCAGATAATTTTTTTTTTTTTTGAGTGAGCAAATGAGATGGACCCAGGAGTTACAGGACAGAAACAAGTGCAAATGCAGGCCTTCAAATCAGAAAGTTGAGAGAGCTGGAAGACCGCCCAAACGGCCAACTACAAATTCTGGGCCAGAACCACTCCCTATATGGTAGACAGGTTACCTAGTGCTTACCACTCCCACTGATAAGCTAGAAGGCTTCCCTCCAACACCGAAAGGCTTCGGGGCTCAGAAGCTTACAAATAGTCCTGGATACAGCAAATCTGTATCTGGAACACTAATTACAGGAAAGGTAGGAAACAGGCTTACAATTTTTTTTTTCTTCAGGAAAGTAGTAAAAACAATTCACATGCAGTGCAAGCTGGCACACTTGAGTATGTAGCAATATTAGTCCACACAGTTTGAAAAAAATTTAATTAAATTAAAAAGGACTAAAAGCAAGTGCAGAAAGGGTTTATTAGGTAGAATGCGGTAAAGAGATGGGACTGGGGGAAGTGTCCTAGAGCAAATCTACAGTGGGGCGGGCACTGCAAAAGCCACCAAATTTAAACTACAACCAAGAACAGGGAGGGGGGGGGGATGAGGAAAAGTTTCAACAGAGATGTGAGGAATCAGAGTGCAAATTATAAAACCAAAAAAATATATACTGATCTCTGTATATTTGCAGAACACTAAGACAACAGATATCTAAGCAACAATTTAGCTCTATAATATAGAATAATACAGATAAATATACTCAGCTCTATATACTTGCAGATAGTCTTGTAAGGCTGTCTCTCAACACTTTAAATGCAGACTGCTGCTATTAAATGTACACAGACAACCCTCTCCTCCTACCACCCAACACTACAACCTGTGAGAGATGCACTAATCTAGTCAAACTGGAGGTAAAGCTCTCTCCAATAAAGACTGAACTTGACAGTCAAGAGGAGACGGTAAACACTTGCACCACACCACACTCATCACATAGTCTCACTAAATCTACACCACCAAAATCCACACATAGAAACACAAAAACATTCGCGGAGGCTCTCAATAATAATCTGCTCAAGCAACAGAGACTTCCACAGCAGAAATGCAAGCAACCTCCACCCCCCAACACAACCAAATGACACATAGCCCGCAGACTCAGTGTGCCACTCAACCACAGCCAATAAGGCAAAACAAGTACCCAACACACTAGTCATAGGTGACTCTAAGTCAGGCACACTGATGTCCCACTCACCAAGCTAAACAAGGAGAAGGTTACTGTCAGCTGCCTGTCGGGTGCCAGGACCTGCCACATAACCCACGCACTCAGGTCACTCCACAACAAGTACAAATATGACTCTGTCATTGTCCATGTTGGTGTGAACAACCTGAGACGTACCTCCCTGGACTACATGAAAAGAGACATGGAAGAGCTCTCCGATCTTGTAGCCCAGGCAGGTATGACCCTAGCCTGAGTAGCATTCTGCCATCACCCAGAATGATGCCTCAGTACAAGGACAAAATGACTGACTTCAAAAATTGGCTGAGCTTCTGGTGCCATTCTAAAGGGATCCAGTATCTGTCTGACTGGGATGACATGGTCGACAGACCATGATGCTTTGCCAGAGATGGCCTGCGCCTATCACCCCTGGGATTCCGGATACTGGCTAAGGTTCTTGCCACCCCTATAGTGCCTTTTTTAAGCAAGGTTCAAATGACAAATTCATCACCGTAACAGGAACAGGCAAGCAAAAACTGAGGGTGATGCTACTTTATGCTAGAAGTCTAAATCTCAAAATGCACTCACTTGAGGTGCTCCTTAAAATGAAGAACATCGATATCTGTGCAGTGACTGAGACCTGGTTCAAGGCTCCAGAGAGCACCCCTGCACTACCAGGCTATAACTTATACCACACTTTTCGGCCATGTAACCTGGACTGGAACACCAAAGGCGGAGGTGTGTCCATATTCATTAAGGGTATCCACACCTCCAGGCTAGTTGCTCAGCATAATGCAGCCGAGGTTATCCAAGTGCAACTAACTCTGGGCAAAACTGCAATCCAAATTGTAGCTTACTACAGATCACCCACCATACCCCAAGATTCCCCCTCCTCTTTTCTTGATGTACTGGAAAATATTAGGGTACAACCAAACACCCTAATAATGGGTGATTTCAACAACCCACCATTAACTGGGAAAACTACTCATGTACCAACTCCTTCACTCAACGCTTTCTGGAATTCATGCCCTGGATCAACTTACCCACACCCCCACCAGGGGCAACGATATCCTAGATCTAGTCATTACCAACATGAGTGACCGGTGTTCAACACCTAAAGTCAATGCCTCATTGGTCAGATCTGACCATAAGCTAATTACCCTAGATATCCACATCCTGCCCCCACCCCCCATTAAGGAAACCATGGTAAAAAATTTCTCGAAAGCCAACTTCATGCTTTTTAAGACAGAAGTGGTGAACTTCATAACACCCATGCAGACTGACAATACAGTTACGACTACTGAATCCTACACAATTGCAATTTATAAGCACTTACACGAGTGCATGGATCGTGCTATCCCAAACAGAACCAAGACGCTATCCACCAAAAAAAGGAAGCCAATCTGGTGGTCCCCTGCCATAAACAAACTGTACAACAGAAGGAAGAAACTGTTGCAAAAGAGAGTAAAATCCCATGAGTGGAGGAGCTCCCTGGTCAGCCTCAGTAAGAAGCTGCGATCCCTGATAAAATCCTCCAAAGCTAGTTACGAAAACAAAATCGCCACTGATTCTAAAGACAACCACAAAGCATTCTATAGCTATGTCAAGAATCTCAATGGCAACACTCAGATCTGCTCTGAGTTACAGCACAATGGCACTAAATATACAGACCCAACTGATATTGCTAACATCCTGGCATATAGGTTCAGTGCTAACTTTACCCCCCTCTCACCCCCTAAAGAGCCCATCTCTATACCGGAAGAATGCAAAGTTCCTGCAATCACGGCTGCACAGGTAAAAAACACACTCTCCAAAGCCAAGAACACAGCATCCATGGGAACAGACAACATCCCAGACTGCATTCTACATGAACTACAGAACGAACTGGCACCCCACCTAAGTTCCATGTTCAATCTTAGCCTCACCTCAGGTATTGTGCCTGCTGAATGGTGCACAGCGACGGTTATCCCATGCCACAAGAGAAGAGCCACCACGGACCCCAGGAACTACCGCCCCATTAGCCTGACGAGCCTGGTCTGCAAGGCCATGGAATGTATCATCATGGAACTTTGGTAATCTCCAAACTCTGGACCCCACCCAGTTTGGGTTTGTAAAAGGCAGATCATGTCTCCTAAACCTGAAAGACTTCTTTGAAGCAGTCACCAAAGCCGTAGACAAGGGTAAGGTGGTTCACACAGCCTATCTAGATCTTGCCAAGGCTTTCAACACCATCCTCCACTCTGGAATTATAGATAAACTCACTAAACTAGGTATAAATCCCTATGCCACAAGATGGGTTGCCAACTGGCTCACTGACAGAACCCAGACTGTGAAAGTAGCAGACTCCAAATCAGACTTCAGACCAGTGGCAAGTGGAGTAACACAGGGTTCAGTCCTGGGTCCTCTCCTGTTTGGTATCTACTTCTCTGAAGTACAGGGTAACACAGAATGTCTTTGGCTAACGAAGTTCACAGATGACTGCAAACTAGGAGCCATAATCAAAACTCCTAACGATGTGGACATCCTCAAAAGGGCATCACTGAGATAGATGCCTGGTGTCAAAGCCATGGCCTCAAGCTCAATGCCAAAAAGTGCACTGTCATCCCCTTTGGTACAAACTCTGTAACCATGAACTACAACATAGGTGGTAGTATACTTAACACTGAAAGTGTGATAACAGACCTTGGGACACAGGTGGACAGTAGTCTCTCTTTTGATAATCACGATGCTACAGTAGTCAGGAAATCCTTCTACATGGCACACCTCATCAGAAAAGGTTTCTCATCCAGAAAAAAAGAGGTCATTCACTCATTAGACCCATTATAGAATACAACGCCCCTTTTGGTATGTACCTCACAAGACATCTACAACAACTGGAAAGGCCTCAGAAATACCTCACAAAGAGGATTACCGGCTACAAACAGATGCCCTACGCAGACCATCTCAAAAAACTCCAGCTTTACTCAGTCGCATATTGCCTACTCAGAGGTGATCTCTGCCTAACATACTATGTCAAACCCAGAGCTGTTGGACATGCTCCACTTAAAGAAATCCCAATCCCTCTGAGCTACATGCTCTAGGGACCTAAACCTTGTTACCACAATAAACAGAGCATGCTGGAGGGATAGATTCCTGTCCCAGAGACTTCCCATACTCTGGAATAAACTACCTATCTATATCAAACAAAGCTCCTCATTAGCACTCTTAAAGAAAAATCTTGATGACTGGATGGGAAATAGGAAATTCACCCTGGGGATCACCTCTGTGGCTCTGCTCGACAGTGGCACAGGAAAATAATTTTCTTGGGTGGCAAAAGCCAGGGTACCTTTTTGGGCTTGTATAGGCCCCAGGGCCGATAACCTAGTACCTACCTATGAACAAAGGAAAAGGGAAGTACTTACATTAATTGCTACATGAGCTCCAATAGTGATAGACGAGGGGAAAAAAAAGGTAGAAATGTAGTGAAGTGCTAGTGGCAAGGGAGGAGGATTATACTGGCATGTATTTTTATTCCACCTAAGACAAACAATGGAGCTTAACAAAATTCTGTGAGAAATAATTAGCTTTCAGCAGAGAATATTACTTATAAGTAGAGATTCCAATTTGATTAACAACAGTAAGGAAGTACCTTTGGTGCCTAGAAGGGGAAATGTAAGAAAAGTAGGTAGATTTTTGAAGAATGTTATGAAAATATTTGGTATGGTAGATGTGAATTCAGTTGTAGGAGCATGGAGGAAATTTACATATTCAAGGTACAAAAACTGGGCTATGCTACACAGAAATTATATTTGACAGCAGCATGTGCATTTAATTGAAAGTTTTGATCTGCATCCAATAACTATTTCAGATCATGTGACAATAATTAAAATTAAAACGTAGGATAATGAAATAAAAATTACACTGGCACCTACCCACCTATCTGTTAAAACTGAGAGAAATTTAAGAATGAGTAGTGGAAATTTTTATGGAAAATAGAAATTTCTTCAGAAAATATAGACAAGGAGTGGGATAAAATGAAACTGGAGTTTAAAAGTAGGGTAGAAATAAAAGAAAGAGATATGGTACGGTTAAGTAGTAACTAAAATTTAGTTGGACTAACAAAGTTTAAAGTATTGCAGAATAAGGGGAGTCTCAGAACAAGAGGAGGTGCATCTGCAGAGTGCTAAAGAGAAAACAAGGGACAACCTGGATAATATGTACAAGTTTAGAAAGGTTGCTGTTAAGCTACTGTTTTGTGATAATGCCAGAGCACAAAAGCTTTTACCACAACAGTTCAGACAACAGAAGGTAGAAAGTTGCCAAAGAGCCTATAACAAAGTAAACTAGCCAGAGATCCTGTAGAGGTATAAAAAGTATTTTGGAAAATTTATGAAAGGTTGTATAAATCAGAGAAATGTAGAAATCAAGAAAGTACAAATGGAAATATTTACGGAAAAGTTAAATATGAGAGGGTTAGAGGTAGATGAGGCTCAAATATTAACAGTTTGGATAGGAGGAAATGAGAAAAATAGTGATTGTATAACCGATCTACATGAAAGTCTCCAGAAATGCATGGTATTCCTGTGTAAGTTTGAAAGTCTCCAGAAATGCATGGTATTCCTAGGTAAGTTTGGAAGCGAAGGGACAAGAAAATGATAAAGTACCGTTAACGAAAACCTTCCAGATCTTTAAGAGAAGTACCAGCATCCTAAAATAGAGCTGCGGTGGCTATAATACTAAAGATTACCATCAGAGTTCCTTGTTTTGTGTTGGCACTAAAAAGAATCTCGAGTAGACCTTAGATCTGTCTTGGTCTAGTGGGAGCTCTTGGATGACTCTGTTCATCAGCAGCTTTCAAATCTCCACTGCTGCTTTCCTTTGCTGTCGGTGTGGAATGCTGAGAGGGGATCTTTGACTTTTATCTGGAGTATACAAAAGGGAATAACCTCTGGAACGGACTCTCAACACCCAAACATCATAAAGTGATGGTCTCTCAAGCTTGTGTGGAAAGCCAAGTACCCTTCTCCAACTGCCTCCAAAGAACAACAGACTGCGCTGGAGGGCTTACCAGGGAAAGGTTCCTGGAAACCCTGATTTTGCAGATCATTCCTGTTCATGCAGTAAAGTCCATTAAAGGCCTCCACCCTACCAGCCGGGGCTCCTCCACTGGAAGCATCTCAGAAAAATTGTTGCAATTTATGAAAGAGAGTCAAACCACCCCCTTCATTTCCAGTTCCTAGAAAATGTCCTTTGCGGTGGAGAAACAGACTCTTATGACAAAGTCTTTCCTTCTTGTTCACTGCTGGACAATGCATCTTTTACAGTCCAAACAGAGTGGATCCATCAAATGGGGCATTTAGAACACCTTGAAGCAGTCTGCA
This sequence comes from Protopterus annectens, assembly GCF_019279795.1. Taxonomy (NCBI): domain Eukaryota; kingdom Metazoa; phylum Chordata; order Ceratodontiformes; family Protopteridae; genus Protopterus; species Protopterus annectens. Next base: position 1,615,860,353 of record NC_056737.1, read on the forward strand.
ATGTTACGTAAACACATCCAGACATGGCAGGACACAGTAATGCCAGTGCCTGCTCCTCAGATGATACCATTTGCAGTTTTCAAAAGAAGCCTCATGGAAATATTTACTATGGATAGCATTGTGGACAAGTGAACCACTAGCGGCCATTGTAATGTTACAGTCTTGGACATCTCAGAAATCAGTTGTCTTTGGAGCAGATTTTATAAAAAACCCCAGCTGGAATTACCAAAAAAAGTACAGTTGTGTACACTTACCATAACTGTAGATGTTAGAGTGTATTCACTGTTGCAGTCATCACATTTGGGTTATCTGCTTGTAGTAAACCTCAGTCGGCCTGATTATCAAAGTCTTGGGTCCTGCGTCGGATGCGGTCTCATCTTCCATGACGTCAAGTAGTCAGGGGTATAAAGCATGCAGCTGATGCCATTACATCAGTTTTTCTTGCCCCAGATGTCAGGTGCCCCCATAATGGGAAGCAATTATATACAAGGTTACACCTCCAACAAGCAAACAAGAATAGAGGTATAGTCAATAGAAGACAGGGGGCTGGAGGGAGGGTAACCAGGACTGCAACAGTGAATACACTTGAACATCTACATTTATGGTAAGTGTACACAACTGTACTACGTTCTTCGTGTTTCACTGTTGCAGTCATCACATTTGGGTAGATTCCCAAAGCTAAGGATGGGAGGAGGTAAATAGATAGCATTAGGACCAGCTATAAAACCCTGCAAGACTGCAGTGGCAAAGCCAGCTCTGGATTTAGAAAAAATTGGCAAGTGGTAATGCTTGGTGAAGGTATGTACAGAACTCCAGGAAGCAGCTTCTAGGATGTCCCTGGTAGGGACACCTCTGAGAAAGGCTGTAGAGGTAGTTGCAGCCCTGGCTGAATGTGGTCTTATCCCCTGTGGGGTAGGTTTTCCATGCTGCTTATATCAGAAATGAATGCAGTGGCCTATCCACTTAGAAATGGTTTGCTTTGAAATGGCCTTCCCCTCTGCCCCGGCAGCAAATGCAACCAGCAACTGTTCAGATTTCCTGAGAGGATTAGTCCTGTCCAAGTAAAATCTAAGTTGTCTGTGTACGTCCAAGGAGTGCAGTATTCATTCCCCTTTGTTATGTGGATTAGAAAAGGTTGGCAAATGAATGGACTGATTACGAAGGAGGGATTGGTCCTGAGGGACACCCGTCCATGTGAAAGATGATGAAAGGCTCCACTGCCATGAGAGCCTGTATTTCAGACACCCTTCTTGCTGAAGTGATGGCTAGAAGGAAGACTGTTTTCCAAGAAAGGAATTTCAACTCTGCATTTGTAGCTGGCTCAAAGGGAGGTAAAGTGAGCTTTTCCAGTACAAAGTTAAGGTTCCAGGCTGGAGTAGGGGCTTACCTGGGTGGCCTTAAGTTCCTGGCCCCTCTGAGGAACTGCTTCAGCAGTGGATGGGAGAAGAGGGGTGGATCTGTATTGTAATGAGCTGAAATGGTAGAGGCATGAATTTTGATGGCAGAAAAGGAAAGGCCTTTGTGAAGCATCTCAGTTAAGTATTGAAGAATCTGAGGTAAATTGGGCACTGCTGTGCCCATCCCCTGAGTTAGGCTCCAGGAGCAGAATCTTTTCCATTTTTCAGCATAAGATTTTCTAGTACTAGGCCTCCATGCCTCCAAAATGACACCCATCACTTACTTACTACTGAGGGATGGTAACGGAGAGATCAGGTAATTAGCCAGGCTGCCAGGTTCAGGGTTTGAAGCTGTGGGTGCAGAATCTGGCCCTCCCGCTGGGACAGCAGGGCAGGAGTCTGAGGCAGGTTCCATGGTGCCAGCAGTGACATACTGAGCAAGAGGGGGTACCAGTGTTGGTGTGGCCAGTCTGGTGCAATCAGTATTGCCCTTGGTTTGTCCTGTTTGATCTTTAGCAGTACCTTGGAGGGGAGAGACAGAGGGGGAAAGGCATAAACTGAAAGTTTTTTCCAGGTAAAGGATAGGGCATCCACTTTCCAAGCTTGTTTGTGGGGGGTCCTTGCATCCAGCAATTTAGCTTTAACATGATCTGGCAAAGATTGCTCCTAAGCCAAGCATGCCTTCTAAGTACAGACCCAGTGACAGCAGCCCTGCAAGACGCCTCTAAAGAATCAAAACCACATTGCAAAGTATGTTTTCCAACTTGTTCAGCAGAATGCATTAAATCCTGTAAATCTTTATTTTCAGCACAGTCAGGAATCAACATCATTTTCTGTTTAAGCAATCCAATAATATGCTGCTGATACTTTAACATATGAAACTGGCAGTTTAAGGCCCTAATGGTCAAGGTTGCAGAAGTGTATACCTTCTTACCCCATCTATCCAGCGCTCTGGAATCTCTGTCAGAGGGGGTAGGATTTTTTGCAGTAGTAGCCTTAATGCCCTTGGGTCCCCGTGAAATAGTCTCAGGATCCGCAGTAGGATTTTTAAAAAGGAACTTGTGAGAATCAGGAACCCTGTAATGAGTCACGGGCCAAGCTAGATTCCGAGAATGCATCATCAACCATGTCCAGTACAGGAGGGATGTCTAAAGGCCTGTGTTGGGGCAGGAATAAGAAATCCCTAAGCCTCTTTTTGGAGTCAGAGTAATCCTGGCTCTCCCAGTGAAAACACTCCCTAAGAGTATGCAAGGTTTAAGTAAAAGAGAAATCCTCTGGAGGGGAAGCAGAGAGAATGGAGTCCTCTGCATCAGAATCCTCATAGGTAGATAATGATAAATCCTGTTCATCAGAGGAAACAGAAATTTCAGAGTCCTGATTAGAAGAATCAGAAGGAAAATCAGTCCTAGGTCTCTTGAGGGGGAAGGGTGGCTTCCCCTGATTAGAGTAATAAGGTCTTCAGCCATCCTTATCATTTGTTTTTTAGGCATAGGGGCCTGGCCTGAACATGCGGTCTGGGCGTCAGTTTTCTAGGCATGGATCGAGTTTTAGGTCTTGAGGAGGAAGATGGCGTCAGTTTAATATGCAGGTCAGTAGGCCTGAATACACCCTCAGAAGCCGGTGCCTGCACAGCGGCTCCGGACCCATCCAAAGTAGAGACATCCGCAGGTTCCACAGTCGAAGAAGCATCTCGCGGCATACCGGACTCCGAGTGGGTCTCAGTAGAGGCCTGCAAATTTGAAGTAGTGGGTATCAGGGGCTGCGAAAGCGCCTCACTGAGTACCAGCGAACTGGTGACTAGCTTAGTAGAAGCATCGTCGGCAGCTTTAAACCTATGCAGTCTGTCTCTGTCTTTATCTTTGCATTTTTTTGGAATGTCTGTAGTCGGGTGGCTTACCGAAGCCATTTCTGGATAATTGAACAGAGTACCAAAATATTTAGAAGCGTAAATAAACCAACGACGAATAGTTCGGGGTTTGAATAAGGCACAAAACCAACAGCGAGGTACGTCGTGGTCTGGGCCTAGGCAAGGAATGCAGTACAAATGAAAATCTTTATGAGGTATTTGTTTTCCAAAAGAAATATAATTGGTAACTTTTACTGACATCGGCTTACAGCAAGAAAAAGGTTCCCCAACAGGGTACTTAGCTTAGTTGAAGACTTCGGTTCTGAAACTCAAAAATGAAAATTTCAGGAGTCGGACGACCAGCACTTGCGAACTGCTTCTACTTTGGGCACCGCACGGCAAGAAAGTCTGGGGTAATGGCGTCAGCTGCATGCTTTATACCCCTGACTACCTGACATTATGGAAGATGAGACAGCATCCGACGCAGGACCTAAGACTTTGATAATCAGTCCAACTGAGGGCTACTGCAAGCAGATAACCCAAATGTGATGACTGCAACAGTGAAACACGAAGATCGCCACCACAAACAAAACTGTTGTTTGTGAAGCAAACTTTAGTAGCACCAAAACACATTTTAAAGTCTCCATTTACTTATTAAACCAAATTGACTTCTAAATTAAGTCCCCTACTGGAAATGGGTACCAAAGTTTAGAATCATTTTACTTTCCAAATTATTTAACTTTTGAGTTAAATCATTTGTAAACATTATTAATTATTATTAAATGTTATAAAAAAATAACTATAGGGATTTTATAATATGCATTTATAGTATGTGGTTTGAAGAAAAGCAAATATTGTATGAAGTTCTGTGCACTTTAAGGATTTGATTATTTGTAATTAATTAATTAATGTAAATGGGGTTTATCCTGTATTTATTGTGCGAGTTGATTTTGAAATGTATACTTGAAGGGGAAAGGCCGAGGTACCAGATGGTATTTTGGTGATACTAAAATTTGCTTCACAAACAGTTTTATTCGTGGTGTTTTTTGGTTATGTTTTCTGGTTATGCTTTGGAGTAGAGTCAGGTACCATAATCAGGTGAGCAAAGCAATTCAATACATGTAAAGCAAATGTGGCTGAAGTGTAAGTGCACTTGCCTAAATGGTCCAATGCCCAAGACTGCTGCACACCGTCTCCAAAAAGGCCTCTCCTTGGAAGGAACTGATATTGTGACCGTTTTTTTTAGGGGATTGGCTCCAACACATATTGTTCTTTTCAAGCCCTCTGAGACCAAGTTGACAAGGATATGAAGAGGAGGTACCACCCAGAATGTGGATGGGCCCTCACCAAGTACCTTAAGAAAGACGGATTCCTCAGGGGTGGGGGAGTCTGTGCTCCCCCTTCAATAATCAATTCTAATAGCCTAGTAACAACCCTATGTTTCTAACAATCACTAGGGCCCTTACAAGCCTAGCAGTGCACCCCAAACCATTTGGGTCCCCAGTATCATACCGGGAGGGGACATGTTAGTAGGCAGGTTGCTAAGGTTTTTTTTAAGGGGGTGTTAGGATAATACTTTTCTTATTGATAGCCTCTGTCCACAAGGGACATGGGGTCAGATAAGGGGCAAATATATTATTTCCAATCCAAATGCCAAGGTTTTGCTTGAATAGGGTTAGGGATGAACTCTGTTTTACGTGGACTGGGAGCTTATTCCTTTGTGTGGGCATCGTTTGGACACACGCATATCTGTCTCATCAGCACATTCTGTTTATGTCACAAGCAAAGTTCAGATCCCTGGATCAAGTGTTTCTGGTGCCATTTGTTTTGCATACGTGTAACAGATCCATCACAGCTGGGTCTGAGGCAGCTCTGTAAGCCAGGCAAAAAGTCTCCACTCACCACTCAGCAACCTGTAGGAGACTAAATAACAGAGACAGAGCCTTTAGGCAATCAGTGGAAGACAGGGTATTCATGCCCTGAATTCTTCTGGTGAGAAACCTTTGTGGGCATTTCAACTGTTGCAAGTGTCTAGTTAGATACATGCCAAAGGTAGCATTGTATTCAATGACAGGTCTGATAAGGTGAGTGGAGTAGTGCTGTAAAGTTCCTTGGACCACGATACCATATCTTACCTAGAAGTTGAGTGACACAGAATGATTGTCTTATTATCTTAGCTACATATTGGTCAAAGGACAGATTGCCATCTACATATATTCTCAGATCTCTTACTACTGGGTTGACTCTTAGGGACATTTTATCGATGGAGTAACTTGAGTTGACAGTTTCTCAAAGGGCACAATAATGCATTTTTTGGCAATGGATTTTAGGCCATGGTTTTGCCACCATTCATTTGTCTGTGTTAAACCCACTTTCAAGATATTTATGTCTTGGGAGGACTCTAATAGCTCCCAATTTACAGTCAACTGTGAACTTGGTGAGCCAGAGGCTTTGAATGTTAACCCTGACTTCAGAGAAGTAGATGCCAAACAGCAGAGAGCTGAGCACAGAGCCCTGGGGTACTCCACAGGTGACCGGTCTCTTGGTGGAGATGTGTCACCAATCCTTACTTCTTGGGTCCAGTCCGTGAGCCAGTTGGCAATCCAGTGAGTTATGTAAGAGTTTACAACTAGCGCAAAGAGTTTGTCAACAATGCCTGAGTGGGGTATTGTATCAAATACCTTAGCCAGGTCAAGATATGCAGTAGACACTGTTTTACCCTCGTCCATTGCCTTGGTGACCCTATCAAAACATTAAAGAATTCTATCAGGTTAAGTAGGCATGACCTTCCCTTAACAAAGCCAAAAATTGTGATGGGTCCAGTGTATGCAGTTTGCCAATGTCCATGTTTATCCTTTCCATGATAATTCTTTCCATGGTTTTGCATATTAGGCTAGTTAGACTGATGGATCTGTAGTTCCCTGGGTCAGTCGTGGCCTGCCCTCATAGAAAGGAATGACTGTTGTGGCCCTTCATTCACTTAGAATACAGTTCGTTAAGTGGTCCTAACAGGTCTTGTTTTAGACTGTTCAGGAGCTGAGCTAAGGCTGAAGTGCCTAAAGGAAGATACAGCTCTGAAAGTCAATGTCAATAGAGATCCCAGGGCTCTGGTCTTGATGGTCCTGAAATGCACTAAGCTTCAATGAAGCCACAGTCAAAAACAGTGCTGCCAGCACCTGGTCCCTGCTGACAGCTGTGGGAAATATGCTGTAGGGGATTTCAGCTGATGGAGCTGGGAAGGAGTAGGGGTGAAGTCTGAACTGAATTTAATCAGCCAATACATTTGCTATTTCACCATGGTCAGTGTAGGTGGTTCACCCTTCACCACCAGTTTGTCCACTGCTGTGTGTTACCACTTAGGTTCCTGACATAGCTGAAGACCTTCTTATTGTCCTTAGCCTGCAAGGCTATTCTGACCTCAAAGTTAGCTTTGTTGGACTTGTCCAAGACAGCACTGCCTTTAAGGGAGTTGCTTTCCCTGAATTTAGCCATGGGTTTTCTTCTTTTATTATATACCCTGTTTAGTTGAGGATTCTACCAGTGAGATTTGTTTTGGGTAGGTACGTCACCCTCTATGCAGTCATTCACATGTCTGTATACTGACCCTGTGAATAATTCTGATATGGTCTCGGGGCTTGTGGGAGCCTTGAAATTTGACAAACTGTCACTTAAATAGGATGTAGTTTGCCTTTGAATAGTTCCTAACTGTTAATGGTTTAGCTGGATTTTCTGGGTTGATTTTTACTTTAAATGAGACAACTTTGTTTATCCAACCTCACTAGTGAGGAAGTAACATGGGGGGGGGGGTCTCTTCCTTATTGGAGGGTACCACATCTAAGTTTGCTCCTCTTATTGCAACATGATCACCAAATTAAGGCACCTTCATTGAGTGACTTAGGGGACCCTTCTCCTCCACAGACGTTTAAAGTCTCAATAAGCAACTCCTCAGGGGAGTCCAAATGCTTTTGCATTAACTCTTCATGTGCACCTCCTGACAAGGAAAAGCTGGAGGGAACACTGAAGAAGCAGGGGATCCACTAGCCTGGGGCTGTTCAAGGTCTAATGGCATGTGCTGTCCCAGAGCTAACTGTTGAAAGCCAAAGTATCAGATGGATGAAAAGATCAAGATGGACCTGACTTAATAACAGAAACCCCAGTCTTGGAATGAGAAACACTCCCCATTACAATGCTGTAAGTCGATGTAGAAGCTAAATGGCTGCGCATGGCTCTCTTAACAATCGGTAGATATAGGAGAGGGTCTAGTGTCCAAAGCCAACCCCATCAGATCCAATGCAGAGATCAGAGCTATGCTAAGGCTGATGTGCTCAAAGTAAGGTATAGCTTCAAAAGTTTAAACGCCAACCAGGATCCCAGGGTGGTGGTCCTGAAACTATGGCCCTGAAATGCATTCAGCTACAATGAAAGCACAGTCAAAAACATCACGGAAGGTGACAGTGCCTGAGGCAACCAAGCTGTCAGAACATGTGGCAGGGAAGGATAAGGTATGGTTGGAGCCGTGGGTCCTGGCACTGCAGGATAGGCTGGGGGATAGAACAGGCAGGGGAAACCCTTTATTCTCAGAGCCAAGGGAGAGAGTAATCTCAAGGTCCATCTGGACCTTTAAGAAGGAGCACATAAGTTGCTCCATCTCAGAACTCTTGACACTTCTGGCAGACCTAGACAAAGTCATCAAAGATGGCTTGGATGGTTTAGGGAAGGAAACTGTAGCCTCCCTGATCCAAACAGGAGACGGCCCCGGCTAAAACTCCAAAGCATATGTTAGTGGGGTGAAGGAGGGAGTGAAACATATCGGAGGCTGGGGCCACCTTCAAGAGGAGACTTGGTATGCTTAAAGTGGGAGAGGATCCAAGCAGCAAAGAATGCTGGTGTGAAAACTGAGACTGGTTAAAGTTTAGGGGTGATAAAACCCCTCCCTATTTACTCATATCTGGGGAATCCCTTGTTTGCAATAGAAAAACAAAACTATATTTTGGTGAAATTTGATTAAGAAGTGTGTGATTTGCACTCTTGACCTTTGGGAATGAGTTGCAGTAAAATAAAGAATTTTACAGATGTACAAAATTAAATTTCTAAATGTAAAGTTCACTACTAGTAATACTTGTGCATCTACATTTGATGCCCAATAAACTCTTGTTCGCAGTTTGGCAGAAAAGCCAGCTCTTTAATGTTTGGAATCTTAGATCTTAGAGATTGTTATTGCTGTGAAACTGAAATAGATTTCATAATAGAATATAGGTAATAATATCCCACATTTATATTTAAACAACTAAACCTACTAAGCAACATTCACCATCTACGCTGAAAGAGAAAAGCTACAGTGACACAGATCACTGCTGGAAAGGCTGACAAAAAGTAGATTATTCATATTATATGGCATTTTTCTGAGGTTAACCCCTTGTGGATCTCCACTTTGATTAATAATGCACAGGCAGTGAGAATTTTACTTCCCAAGTTGCTTTAATACTTTGTTATGGTTATTAAAGAAATTGCTCAAGATTTCTAAAAATCATTTCATGGGCGTCTATAGGTGTAACTCTTCTAGCATTAACTTAAATGCTGGAAGAAAATTCTGAAGACTGGTTTTTGCTTAATGCAAATTTTATACCATCGGTGGTGGTGCTGCAGTATCGCCTCACAGTAAGACGCTGTCCGGTTCGATTCTCAACTAGAGCGTCTTTTGCGTGGAGGCATGCGTGAATGGGCGTACCTTCGTTGAAGGTTATGCATCAGGTCAGGCAAGCTGGTACATAAAAATCAACTGCCAATCATTAGCGGACCGGAGTTCCGCTGTGGCGACCCCTAACCGGGAAAAGCCGAAAGACACAAACAAACTAAGCGTGGAACACTAAACTTACTGACTTGAATCTATGGAATGAATATTTGTATATTTTCTTGTTTTACTTGTCTAATCGCTTGTAAGACGGTGTTTATATTTCCTTTTCTGGAATGGGGATGGTCTCCAGATTGTTAAAATATATTGCCACACTTTCTATAATGATTGATGGCTGTAAAGGGAAAACAACAGTGACAAACATAGGGCCTATGAAATCTATTTATTAGTCTTCTTATGACCACTGCTTATCATAAGAAAAAGGTCAACTGAACATGCCATGTTTGTTAGATGGATTCCACAGAAGTGACCAAAAGTTATTCTGTTTCTTCCACCTAACTTTTAAACAGTACTGTATAGAAATGAACTGAACTATACCTACCCTGCAAGCAAACACTAACAAAGCATGCTTTATATGTCACAATTAACAACCAGTTACACATTTGCCCAGATTAACAAACAAAAATTAAACACCAAATCACTTCTAAAATAACACTGAAAATGGCTTAAAAAGGCAGTTTACTGAAACACCTTTAATGCACACTCACCTCCCCCTTCTCTTTCAGGCGTTTCTGTACTTCTAATGCAGGGACATCAATATAAATGGCAAGATGAGGAGGCAGAAACTCACAGATGCTGATCCCTTTAATTTCATTGTAGTAATCCACACCTGTGGAATAGATGAGCACAGAATCCTTTTCAATTTTTTTAAAAACACATTCAATATATGTATTTTACATATGCAGGCATATTTATAACACAAGTTTAATGCAAACTCTGAATGATTTAGAATTAAAGGAATTCTGTCCCCTTGGGTATGAGCCAGACATTTATATCTAGAAGTACAAGTTATCTATGACTAGCATTTTGAAATGTGTCTGACTGCAAAAATTGTAACATACGGTACAAACAGGCGAGGCAGGCAAAAACACTGAAGTGACAAAGCAAACAAAAACGGGATATCCAACAGCTGCAGACAAGGTTCTTTAACGTAAAAGAAGTTTAATATAAAAAAACTCTACACGTTTTCGTCACTCTAAATAGAGTAACTTCTTCAGAAAGCAAAACAACGGCTACACAGTAACCGCTTTTTTAAAAACTAATGCATACGGTCATGTGATAATAGCAACTAATCATTCAATTCTAAAACTATGTGTGATTCAAAAATTAATTAACTAGAAGTGCCAGCTTGAATGAAAAAAATTGTAACATATCACCTGTAGTGCCTGAAGCTCTAAAATCCTCCAAGCAGAACAGCAAGCAATAAGAGTCTTCCAGGTACAATGTGGCAGAGAAGCTGAACCTATGGGCTCAAAAGGAGCCCAAGTCAACTTTTCTAAAACAAAATTAAGGTCCCAAGGAGGAGGAATAAGCTTCCTTGGGGGCCTAAGAAGCAGGACACCTTTAAGAAACCTTTGACCTCAGAGCAAGAAGCCAAAGAAGGATTCAAATGGCAGAAAGGCAGAAATAGCTGACAAATGGGCCTTTAACGAAGAATAGGCCAAGCCAGAATGGAGCAACTTACACAAACAGGAGAGAAATCAAAGGGACCTCCGTGAAAAAGGGCCCTGGTTATGTCCATGACACCAGACAGGAAAATCTCTTCCAATTAGACATCAAAGACTTTCTGGTTGCAGGTTTTTCTTGTCTCCTATAAAACTGTGAGCATGTCCATAAAAAACAGGTGCTTAAAAGTATCAAAACCCTGTTGTTCACAGTGTCAACTGAAGAGTGGACAAGTGAGGATGGAAGCAGTGACCTCTTATCCTGTGTGTGGAAGTCCAACCGGTGAGTTAACTTGTGGTGACACTCCCTGGCCAGATGCATTAAGAGGGGGAACCTCTTGCCTTTGCCTTGGCCAAAAGGGATTCACTAAAGATTTTTAGGGAGTCCAGCTGAATCTTCTGCAGGAATCTTGGAAGTAGGGGAAGGGGAGGGAAGGCATAGAGAAACAACCCCTTCCAAGGAAAAGAAAGGACAACCATCTTCCACACCAGATGACACTGCACTCTGAAACAGAAAAGAGGGAGATGCCTGTTCACCAGGAAAGCAAAAAGATCTACCTGAGGAATACTCCACTGATGGACTATGTCCAGAAACACATCTCTGAGAGGCATCCATTCGTGAGCCTGTGTTTTGGAGCTGCTCAAAGTGTCTTGCCACTCGATTGCGCTCTGTAGGAATATACAATGCCTAAAGAGTTACACTGATAAAGTGCCAAATCACAGGCATGAAGAGCCAGCCTGCAGAGAAGGTAAGACTTTGTACTCCCGCTGCTTGCGGACATCCTACATCACTGTGGTGTTGTCCATGTAAACCTTCAGGGGGTCTGGTGAGAGCATGAGGTGAAAGCCATGAAGGGCCAGAATCAGGGCAAACATTGGGGTATCCTTGGTAGGAAACCTCTATGGTGAAGACTACTGCAAAAGTGATATAGAAGGACATCTCTAGACAATCAAATAGAAACTCATTTCAGGCATCTGTGTCTGAGATTTTTTTTTTTGTTAAGCTCTGTACAGTAAAATGCAACTGTTCCAGTGTAATTTTTTGGCGTATCCAGATGTTACTTCGATTTCACTAAATTACTCTTCGTAAATATTTCTGAAAGCCCGGCATTGAGACCTTTAACTGTACTCCAAAACAGGATTATATCAGGTTAGCTTTTTTCCCACATCTTCCTTTCAAACATTTTCTGTTCACCACATGTTCACTTGTCTGAAGTCTGAATAATAATTTTAATCCATGAAACAAACCTTTCCTCAGGTGGTAGATAAGTAACACTACAATCATCTTCTACTTCAAATTCCAACTAATTAATCTAAAATGGGTGGTACCAGTCAATCTCGATTGTCTGATGTTATGTTAACTAAGGTCACATGTGGTCTAGTTCAAATTTCTAAAACCCTGTTTCCCATCAGCAATCTAAAAATGTCTCACCATCGTAGTATGGCTCTGTCCTCTATACGTATACGAGACATTTTTGGTGGATTAGTGTTAAAATCTAAGTACCATACCACCTTGTAGAAATTACTAATCTACCCCCTCCCCCACCCCCCAGTATATACACAGATTTTATCATTAAGGTCATACTCAGGCACCTTATCTCTCTGCTTACCTACCTCCTGACTCTGCAACAGCTCACCTCAAATTACTGGAAGGCACTGGATAGCCATCCTTTTAAAACCTATTACACTATGCCTGCAGCTCAGTCAGACCCCAGCACTAACACTGGTCCATACAGTAGGTGTGGGTGCACTCACGAACAGTACATTGTCAAGAGAGAGTTCAAAGAATCACTAAATCACCTCATGAGTGCTTACACTAACCACCAAAGCTGAAATTCCATTTTTTTCTACAGCAGTTAATCCTAATCACCCCAAATGAGCCAATGCTAGAGACACATGACAGACACTGAATCTGGGCATGTGAAAGTGCCACACAATAGAAGCTCTGACATGCATTTCACAAGTACTTTCCAGCGAAAATCATTTCACTAAAACTGTACTCACTTGTGACAGAAATGCATCATAAAATAAAACATACCATGTACTGTATACAGACATAACATTAAGTACATATACACTAATCCACAGCATATCCATTGGAATTATAATTCCAAGTAAAATCAAAATGGGAATAATGGAGTTGATGCACTTTACTGTTTCACGGAGCTCTTCTCTGAAGAGTTACTGTTACGGTGTGTGGACCAATATCACTGCTCCAGCAGGTAGCAGAGCTGCCTTCAATACTAGGAAGAACAAAAAAGATTGTGTTCCAATACTGTCACTGCAGTGTAGTATCATGAAGCTGCTGCACATCAAATGTGCCATCCCTCACAAGAAACATCAAGTCTCATCTACCCATCTGGTACCATAGACGGATATAAAAAATGCAGTTATCAAGAAGATTAGCGGGCATATATTAAAAACATATAGCAAAGTGTACATCTCAAAATGTCTAAGCAAACCATTCCCACTTTTGTAACAGATGCACCAGTTTTAAAACACTATCACTAAAAGCTAACATGGCTATCTCAGGAAGGGTTAGTGCCATCTAATTTCAATATTACACTAGGTATTCGTGTTTAAAAAACATGAATGACCCAGTCAACACTGGCAGCGAAGTTGTTACAAATCATTTTAGTTTTAGTCCTATTAAACATTTATCTTGATAAATATCCAAAGATGGTTAGCTCTCAATAAACTCCTTCCATGCCTTGCTCAGAGTCAGATAAAAAAAAAAGGGGGGGGGTCATGAAAACAATTCTGCATTTTCATCATTGCAATGCATTTGGTGAATACCCTGGAAGCTAAAATGTGGCTACTGGGGGGAGTGGGGAACTCCAACTTGGCAGTGACCAATTCCCTTGAAAAACAAAACCTACAGGAGCACCACTTCCTGATCTTTATGTGCAACTAAAGGTCCTAAAAAGTTGAATGAACACATCCAGGTTCCATTGGACAGCACAGAAAGAATACAATAAAGGGTAAAATACAGTTATGTAAGTTGCACTTACCATACAAGTAGATGTTTGAATGATAACTTCAGCAGTAGCTTTAGTTATACAGGTCATATCCTGCCAAGGATAACAGCTTGCCAACATCCAAATCTTCACATCACCTTTCATTTGTCCAAACTGTCAGGCAGTTACAGCTGAGCTGACTAAAAGCCACGTTTTGAGAAAAATCCCTTCACAGCTTTCCTGCCAGCAGAAACAAGGAGGCTGAGCCCTGAAAGGACAATGCTAGGGGAAAAAAACTAAATGTTCATACCCAGGCATACAAACACACACCCAAAACATCACAAAATAAACAAAAAGGGGATGGAGGGAGGAAACGGCTACTGCAGCAGTGCTCATTCTAGCATCTACTGTTACAGTAAGTTCAACTTACACAAATGCACTATGTTCATTATATTGATCACTGCTGCAGTAGACTTAGCTACATGGGTAGATATCTTAGCTAATTACATTTGGGAGGTGGAAGAAGAAGCCCCTGCAGAATGTCCAAATCATGCTTTGCTAGGACCGGAGAGAAGGAATCAAGGTTACAGTGCTTTATAAAAGTATGTACAGAGAACCAAGTCATGGTTTGTAGAATACTTTTAGAATCTAACCCTTCCCAAAAAGCCAAAGATGATGCCAAGGCACTGGCAGACAAGGCCTTGACTGCTTAGAACAGTTTTGTTATGGAGAGAACAACAAAATGTAACAGGCTTAGACAACCATTTGGAAATACAGTCTGTTTTGATACAGGTTGTCCCCTTCATTCAACCTTCATAAGAAATGAATAACCGATGCAAAGATCTGAAAGATTTAGTTCTGTCAAGATAGTACCAACTTTGTCTGAGGACATCCAAGGTATGGAGTTATTCTTTTTCACTCATTTTTAGGTTCTGGAAAGAAAACTGGGAGATGGATAGTTTGACAAAGTAAACTTGGATAGCACTTTAGGCATAAAAGAATGATTAATTCTCAAAGAACCCCTATCCCTATGGAAAATGAGAGAAGTTTGACTTATCATAAGAGCATGCAACTCTTTACCCTTCTTGCAGAAATCAGAGCAATCTGGAAAAAACTTTTGCATGTTAAGAACCTCACAAAATCTGCCAGATTAACTGACTGAAATGGAGCAAGTGTTACTTTCTCTACCTCAAAATTAAGATCCTAAGGAGCAGCCACCAGTTTTCTCAGAGACCTTTTATGCAAAATCCTATTAATGAATATTCTGGCCATGAGACTGCACTGAATGAACAGGATCCATGAGCAGATATGCTGAAATGGCCAATAAATGAATCTTGACAGAAGGATAAGAAAGGCCATACGATAGCAACTCTCATAGATACTGTGGAACCAGAGAACAACTAGCCCTGATTGTGTACTGGTAATGTGGTTGGCACCAACTAGAAAACCTCTTCGTTTGCTAATACACAATTTTCTAGTAGGAGGCTTTCTTGCCTCCATTAGCACCTGCTGCATGTCCTCAGTAAATAAGTGGTTAAAAGGAATTAAGGCCCTACTATCCAGGCAGTCAACTGAAAATGACTGATGCTGGAGTCCATCAAACACCGCTATTCTTGTATGACTATATCCAGTCTGTAAGGAAGCTTGTGGTAATTGCCACTAGTCATTTTCAAAAGGAGGCGGCACCACCGTTACCTGGGTCAGAAACAAGTCACCACAACGATCTTGGGGTATTCCTCCTGCATCTTCAGAAGTACCCTGGACATCAGTGGAAATACATACAGGAACATTCCTGTCCAAGGAAGAGAAAAGGCATCTGTCTCCCAGGTCTTCTTGCATGATTCCCGGAACAGAATCTTGCCAGTTGAATGATCAGAGAGGGCAAAAAGGTCTACTTGGAGTATCTCTGCACAGATGGATCAAATCTTGGAAGACACCCTGATCTAGTTCCCATTCATGAGGGTCTGCCCTGGTCCTGCTCAGCTTGTCGGACATGCAATTTTGTTCTGACAGAATGCAGGATGCCCATAGAGTGATATTGTGCTAAGAAGCTATATCCCAAACTAATACAGCTAGTCTGCAAAGAGGATACCACCTGGTTTCTTTTTTCTTGTTGAAGTACCACAAGACTTTGGTACTGTCTGTAACCCCCTTGAAGAGGTCACAGAGATTAAAGATAGTTTAGTGTAAGCATCTCATTGATATTTATGTGCTTGTGTCTGTTCTTGGTGTTCCATACCCCATGCACTTTTATCCTTCCTGAAATTGTTCCTCAAGCAAAGTCTTAAGCATCCGTGGTGACTGACTGCTTTGGAGCATGGATGGATAAGGGAAGATCTAGATTTAAGAATATCCGTTGTCTCCACCAAAAGATTTATTTTCTGACAAACCTCAGTACTGGGATTTGAAAAGATAAAAGGTGTTGATGATGGGACCAAAGAAATTTCAGATATCACAGTATCTCTCTCATGTGGAGTCTGGCCAGGGATATCATGAGAATCACAGATGACACAAGATGCAAAATCTTAAGGTATTCCCTCACAGTAATCGAAGTCAGAGTGGAAAACATTACAAACTGATCTAGCTAAAGATCTATTTTTTTTCCTGAGGAAGAAAAGCTCTTTGAACTGGGGTGTCTAAGTTGATATCCCAGGAGCACAATCCTGTGTGAAGGAGTCAAGAAAGACTTCTGAATGTTCTTTTGGAATCTCAGCTTGTGTAAAAAATCTCTCACCTATCAGCAAAACACTTTGAAAAAAGACTCTACACTGATAAGCAATTAATCTAAATATGGAAAAAAAGAGCTGTAACTGGAGGTAGACACTTCGTGAACACTCTTGGAGCAGTGGATAGTCCAAAGGGTAATGCAGAGAACTGATAACATTGTCCAAACACACAAAACTTTAACCCATTCACTCCAATGGAGCTCAGGAAGTTTGCACTGCAACTTCCAATGGGAGGAGCCTAAGCCTTTTGACAGAATAAAATGTTGTCCTCATATTTCAATTTCAAACAAATGTTCTTATCTCTGCAACCATAGGGGGTACGAAATTAGTATAAATGGCAAACTCTGCAACGCAAACTATTTTTTTTGTGGTAGTATTCTTTAGGATCTAGGTTTTAAACCAAATTTTATAAGTCACAGTAACTATTACATTTGTAATATTTTGTAAACAACTTACAATATTCTCAGCAACCACTCAGGTTACACACAATGTCATTAGTATTTTATTCATCTACCTATGAGCTTTCATATGACACTAAGGAGTTCTGTGTTACTTGGTTGTTGAGATATTTATAAAAATGAGAAAATATATGTATATAAATTAATATAAAAAACAAGAGTTAAGTATTCACCTGCACTACAAAAGAAGTCAAATATTAATACAGCTGAGTTATCACTGTGTAAGCTTTAACATGAAATATTTTATAAACCTTGTACATAGTATGATTTTGGAATTATTGATACAAATATGAACAAGTAATATTAGATGCCTACAGGTATCAGTAGGAGTTAACTGCAGATGCACCTGGAGGCGTCACTCGGATGTAATAAATTAATAAACATCTGAAGTCTGAATGAATAGGAATGTAATGCTAAGCGTATTTTAATTCTAGTGTTGCCAGAACACTTGAAAGAGGAAGAAGAGGTAACAGGTTGTGAAGTGATACCATTCTGAACTTGGACAATATCACAAATTTTAGGGAAAAAAAGATTCAGAACTAGTCCCCAAGCATTTTCTCTCTCTTGCAATAGGAACATCCTTGAATAAAAAACATTTCCCACCTGGGAAAGAGGAATTGGTTCCATCACTTCTTGGGACAGCATGTGATAAACAGGTGGAAACAAGAGTCTGATCTGGAGGATGAAGACTGACCCCCTGGAAAGGAGGAACTTCTTCCCACTGCCATTTGTAACCCTGATGAATTATTTTCAGAACTCATTTGTCTGAAACAATATGTTGCCAAAATAAAAATGGAGATTCAGACTTTCAAGGGGCCAGTGTGGGGGAAATTTACAAGGTCTCGTGAACAGAATTTAGACTTGTTGGACTGTCCTTGGTTTTGGGAGGTTCCAGATTTCTCCCTTGCCATTTCTTCTTAAACAGCTGTTTACCTATATTTTTTGACACTGTTTACTCTGTTTTTTGCCAAAACTGGATGAGAAGATAGAAAATCCCTGGGAAAATCTAGAAAAGGAGGGCTGAAAAGTCAGATGATCTCTGAATTAGCTTGCCTCTTTCATCACACTTTTTATCACCTCTGCAGCAGAGGTGGCAAACAATAAATCTCTATCCAAGGAAGAATTTAAACATTAATTTTTAACATCTGGGAGGTTACGAGAATGCAGCCATGTAAACCTCCTCAAAACAGTACCAATGGCTATAGCCGTGAAAAGTATCAGATTCATACACACACCGTAAACAATGAGTACTGATCTGTCCAACACAAAGAAACTTAAGATCTGAAGTAATTGACTTCATTTGATCATCAACCTCTGGGTTTCGGATCTGGACCGGATCCGAGACGGTAATTTCACCAGCATCAGATCCAAGCTCCAAGCTCCTCCCCTTACCCATAATACCAATGCACCTCCTTCCTTCCCTCAGATCTCGTTTGCTGCGGCTTCACCTACAACGTGATCCCTTGAGCTCCAGGCTGGTAGGACAGTTTTGGAGTATTTTCTTGGTGTGTGTGCTTAGTGCTTAGGTAGATCTTTGTCCCCTTTCTTTCCTTAACCTCCTCTCACATTCTCCATTAAGTAAAAAGAAACTTTTAGAGTAGTGTGTGTTTGGTAGTGTAGTGTAGTTTAGTGTAGGCCTTATTTCCCTTTCCCGCCTCGGATTTGAGTGCGTGTGGGTGTGTGTGTGTGTGTGTGTGTGTGTGTGTGTGTGTGTGTGTGTGTGTGTGTGTGTCTGTGTGTTGGGGTTGCGTTTTCTGCTTTTGGTACCTTGTACCTTTTGGGCACATGATGTCAGATCAATAGAAGTTAATCTTCAGGAAGTGCACAGAGTGTGGCTATAAGCTGTCACCGGCGGATGGCCACACTCTGTGTGCTGTATATGTTTGGGGGCAGCACACTTGTCGTCGGACTGCTCCATATGTACGGGGTTTAACCCCAGGGCCCTGAAAGACCGCAGGGCCAAGCTGATTTTAAAGGGGCTTCTCCTTTCTACAGAGACGGCCACCTCCTCGCCTACTGTTTCTGCGGTCAAGGCTTTGACCACAACTACCTCGGCCTTTGTGTCCTCCCCTCCAGGCCGGGACTCACCATCCTGACCAGAGACCTGGGGAAAGGAAGTCTAGGAAATAGACAGAGAGAGAGAGAAAAAGAAAAGAGAAGGAAGAGATCCCCGGAACACTTAGATCCGGCGGGTCCTCCTTCCAAGCTATTTGGGCCAATTTCCCCTTGGCTCCATTCCCTGAGGTTTTCCCTGGAGCCGACGGAGGTTCGGCCCCCTCCTAGGGCTTCCGTGCACCATCCTTCCTGGCTGGCATCGGTGGCCTCTTCAAGGTCTATGAGATGCTTAACAGAAGCCGATATGGATAGAATGATGCGAAGGTTTATTCACACCCGGTTGCAGACTGGGGTCTTGCTGGCACCCTCTCCCTCTGGAGGGGGACGCTTACTATCGTTGCTTGCCCTACTTCTCCTTCTCTGATCCGTCCTCTGGTATCTGAGTCCCTAGATCTGAGAGGTTCAGGAGTCAGGGGGCTGGCGCCAATGGTACAATCTACCTCAACGCCGGCAGTTACTTTAAGCATGTCGGGTCCGACCGAGTTGGATCCGAGCTCTCGGAGCCGTAGCCTGGGCGTCAGATCTGAGGGGTTGGGTTTTTCTCTGTCGCACCTTCAGGATTGGCTCTGATCCCAGTGTCGGATCTGGGGAGAGCGTCCTCTCTTTCTGTGGAGGCTCACTCCCCCTCAGTATTTGACGTGGTGGAGAGAGTTTTCTCACATGGATCGAGGCCCCTGACCATTTCCTCAGAGTCTGCCCCGACCCCCTCTCTTCTGGGTGTGCTTTCTGCCATTTTGCCCATGCACATCCTCTCTGGAGAGTCCCACCGAAGAGGTTCCTCACAAGTGCAAATGCAAGAGGAGGCACCTGGAGTCCCCCAAGTCCCTCACGGAGGATACTGACTTGGAGGAAGGCTCCGCAAGATCACCCCCCCCCCCCCCGAGTATGTCTCCTTTGGAGACATCATGGAGAGCCTGCGGCAGCAGGGAGGTTGGTCCGCCCCCAAGCCTTCTTCAGGTGAGTCGTGTTTCTAGAGGATTCGACACGGGCCCATCTACTTCACGGGTGCCCCCCCCAGACCCCCTGGTGGACCTAATTACCACCAGGCATGGAAAGAACCAAACACTATGGAGCCAATCCCAAAACATCCAGATAAAATCTTGAGCCCCCCAGTAGACAGACTGAGCTGGAACAAAGGGTCCCCAGTGGATGCCATGGTGGTAGCATCTACCACGAAGAAGGAACTGGCTCAGGAGAGTTCCACGGTCCATCCCCCAAACCGAGAGTCCAGGACGATGGACCGGTTGGGAAAGTGGATTTATGCTTCAGCCACCTTTTCTATAAGGGTACTGAACTATATGGCCCATGTTACCAGACTGCAGCGTGACCTGATCAAAGAGTTCACGGAGTCTCTCCTGGAGTCCATGTCACCAGAGGATAAATGCACTTTCTCTACAGGAATGACCACTCTGAAAGCGGTTACCAACACGTCCATGTGATTCCTTTCGTATGCCACCGAAGTAGCAGCGCAGGCAGCTGGGTCCGGGATTGCTATGAAGCGACACGCTTGGCTCAGGCTATGCAATTTCGTGGAACCCTTCAAGGCGTCTTTTGCGAACGCTCCCTATGACGGCTCTTCCTTGTTTGGGAAGACGGTCCATGACAAACTAGTCCAGAGTGAGAAAGACGGGAATACACTGTCTGTCATCAGGATCCGCTTCCTAACCCCCAAAGATCCTTCTACAGGAATCAGTGGGGGCAAAAGAAAACGTGGCTCCGGAAGTCTCAGTATTCCCAAGACACTCAGGACTCCCTTTCCCCTAGAGGCAGATAGGGACAAGGCAGACGCCGGCCCTGAGGCGGGGGGGGGGGTTCCGAAGAACTTAGGGTCTCGAGAACCGTTCTCAGACAAACCCGCGCAGCAGCCCTGAGGGGTTGCCTGACAGCTCTGCTCTGGAACCAGTCGGGGGTAGTTTTTCTATGCACCTGATGGCGTGGGAGTCTCTGTCAAAAGACCTTTAGGTGCTCCAAATAATATCCAGAAGTTACACAATTCCCTTTGTGACACGTCCCTCTCCCCCAAAGCACCTCCTGGACGTTCCACCCGCACAAAGGGAGGCAGCAGCGATCTAAGTAGAAAAGCTGCTAAGCAAATGGGCCATCCAGCCTGTCCCCCCCAGATCACTCTGGATCAGCCATCTATTCCAGGTTCTTTTTGGTGCCAAAAAATATGGGGGACTCCAGGCTGATTCTCGATCTTTCCACTCTGAACCTGTCAGTTGCCAAAGAAAAGTTCTGGATGGTCACTTTACAATCCATCCTGCCTTATCTGCAGGAAAATGACTGGATGTGCTCAACAGACCTCCAGAATGCATACTACCATATAAAGATGCACAGACACTCCAGGAGTTTTCTCCACTTTTGGCTAGGGGCCAATCACTACCAGTTCCGGGCCCTACCCTTCGGTCTCACCACAGCCCCCAGGGTGTTCATCAAGGTCATGGCAGCAGTAGCGGCTTACCTGAGGCTTCAGGGCATACAGGTCTAGCCGTACCTGGATGACTGGCTCCTTGCCGGTCCCACCAGGCATTTACTCTGTCAAGCTAGGGATTATTTCCAGAAGTTGTCCGACTTGCTGGGCATCACTATAAATATAGCCATGTCCTCTCTAGAACTAGTCCAGGCCCTGGACTACATAGAGGCAAGAATAGACACATTGCAATCCAAAGTCTGTCTCCAGAGCAGGTTAGGAGCCTACATCTTCATGTTCTTACTATTCTTCAGTATCCCTTTCCCCCAGCCGCAGTGGTGTTAAGAGCCCTAGGATCCATGGCAGCCATTATCACGCTTCTTCCTTGTGCTCGTCTTCCCATGCGGGTTCTGCAGTGGATGTTGGCAGTCCAGTGTTCCTTATTGGATCAGCCCATTGACTCATCCGATTCGCATAAGCGAGGCATGCAGGAAGTCCCTCCTCTGGTGGCTCCACTCTCTGGAGATAGTAGAAGGACGGTCCTTTGTTGTAGCCTCTCCCCAAGCCATGGTGACCATAGACGCCTCCTGACTAGGATGGAGGGGCATTACTTGGGCAGGACAGTCCAAGGCACGTGGTCCATGAATGAGACCAATCTGCATATCGATGTTCTGGAGATGAGGGCGGTCTTATTAGTGTTGCAAGCTCTTCGTGCCTTTCTTCCTCTGGGAACTATTGCAATTCAGACAGCCAACATGTCAGTGGTCTGGTACATCAACAAACAGGGAGGAACCAGTTCCTACCCCCTTTGTTGAGAGGCCATGAGAGTGTGGGAATGGGCGATCTCCACCAACCGTTTTCTGCTAGCACCACACATTCCGGGTCGGTCCAACATACTAGCGGACAGACAAATTGAGCAGAACTATCCTAATGCCTTATGAGTGGTCTCTGAATCCTTGTGTAGAAGAGCAGATCTTCCTCTAGTGGGGTTGGCCTTGTTGCGATCTCTTCGCATCTTGTTCCAATGCAAAGTGCAGTGAGTTCTTCGCTCTGATCCCCCCACAGGGGGAATCCCCCAGAGACGCTCTGGTCCATGTTTGGCCTCTCGGTCTTCTTTATGCATATCTTCCGTTACCCCTCATGACAAAGTTTTTACAGAAGGCTTGTCGGTTGGGGCGCAGTCATCCTCATTGCCCCATCCTAGTCTCGCCAGATCTGGTTTCCCTGTCTGTGGTCTCATCTGGTAGCTCCTCCTTGGATCCAATTCCGGATGTTATTTCGCACCCATCGGGGATTCCTCTTCCAGACCTGAGCAGTCTGAAGCTCATGGATTGGCTGCTCCAGTTTCATTGATTGCCAGAACTCCTGGACTTTCTTCCCTGTTAGGTCTATTCTGGTGGCAGCCCATAAGTCATCTACCAGAAAAGTTTACTGTAGCAAATGGAAGCATTTTTGATCTGGGCTTCTCAGGATCTAGATCCTTTTATGGCTCCAGTGCCAGCGTTTTTTGAATTTTTAGCACACCTTTTCCAGCAGGGCACCAGCTCTTCTACGGTGAAAGTTCAACTGGCTGCCATTTCTAATTTCCATGTAGATGAAAACATGAGGTCGTTGGCTTCTTCCAGACTTTGCAAAACCTTCATTAAAGGACCTTTCTTTTAAGGCCTCCGGTTAAGGACTCCACTCCTCCTTGGGATCTTACCTTAGTTTTACAGGCATTAGTTCCTCTGCCCTTCGAGCCGGCTGCCTCTGTGGATTTGAAATTTTTGTCTTGGAAAACAGCTTTTCTAGTGGCTATCACTTCAGCTAGGAGAATGTCAGAACTTCAAGCATTATCTGTTAAATCCCCTTATATAATTTTTCATAAAGACAGGGTCTCATTTCAAACTAATCCTTCCTTTTTGCCTAAAGTGGCTTCAGAATTAAATATCAAATCAATCAAACAATCTGTCTATCTTTTTTCCAAATTTTCAGAAGAAGGGGGAATACAAACTGCATTTGTTTAGATGTACATAGGCAGTTACGTTTCTACTTACATAGGACTAAGCCCTTCGCAAGTCTGACCAACTGTTCGTGTCCTTCGCTGACCTTTTCTAAGCAAACCAGTTTCTAAGGTGACAATTGCCAAGTGGATTATCCTTTGCATTCTACAGGTTTACAAAGATAAAGGTATGCCTATTCCGGGGAGGGTTCATGCCCATTCTACCAGGTCCACGGCTATGTCAGCTGCTACTTGGTCCAGAGTATCCTTGGACGATATTTGTTCAGCGGTTACTTGGTCCTGATCTCATACTTTCATTTCTCATTATAAATTGGACATGGTTTCCAGAGGGAGAGCATCCTTTGGCTCTGCGGTGCTCTGGAATATCCTTCCATGAGGGCCTCCCAAGGTTATGGTAGCTGGGGACTCTGTCCCACAGGTTGATGACCAAATGAAGTCAACTACTTCAGATAAAGAAGTTATGTACTTACCATAATGTTCCATCTGAGTAGTTAGACTTAATTTGTCATCAACTGTCCCTCCCTCCTTCCCCCTGGCCTTGTTATTAGGTTCATTTATCTGAAGTAACTAAGAGATAGTGCCTTTGCGGCTCTCTTTTGTGTTTTTTCTTGTTGGTCAGGTTTTTGCTGATCGGGCTCATTTGTTGGGTGGCAAACTCGATCTGAGGGAAGGAAGGAGGTGCAGTGGTAATATGGGTAAGGGGAAGAGCATGGAGCTCGGATCTGATGCTGGTGAAACTGCCATCTCGGATCCGAAACACACAGGTTGATGACAAATTAAGTCTAACTACTCAGATGGAACATCATGGTAAGTACATAACTTCTTTTTATTTAAAGCATTTTTTCCTCACAAGAAGAAACTACATACAACATCCCTTGTATATTCACAATTTGGAAGAATTAACTTTAATGTATGAGCCTGACAATTCAAAATTCTGAAAAATCAAAGATGTAGTAGTATACACTTTTTCCCATACTTATGAATAATTTCCCCATCTTTATCAGAAAGAGTAGGATTGGAATTAGAATGCTTATTAGCAGTAGGATCAACTAAAGCTATAGCTGCGGGGTCAGGTTTGGGAATCATGTATAAAAATGTAAAAGTCTAAGGAACTTTATACATCCTGGCTCTCTTTTTAGGGGCAGCTGGCTGACTATCAGGAAAATTGAAGGCAGTAACATACATCCTCTAAAGCAGACATGAGGAATAGTATAGGTTCTGGAAAATTATTCTGTAACAACTCTTAGTATTTAATTTTAAGCTTATTCATACTCTCAGTATTTTCTGAGGGACTGAAAAACCTCAGTGCTCTCTTACTGAAAATACTGGCACATTCTAGCAATAGTGTCAGAGAAAGAGAAGCCCCCACAGGGAGAATCAGAAACTGAGCGCTCATCTGAGTCTGAATCAGAAATCTGAAAAAAATCCATTATACAGCCCTGAATCTTCCTGTCCAGATTCAGAATCTTGAATTTCTTCAGGAAAAGAGGAATCCCACCTTCTTATATCAGAAACTACTTTACAAGAAGGATCAACTGCCTGTATGAAATCCCGAGTTAGACCCAGTAAACTACTCCCATCCAATGGAAACTGAGGAGGAGTAGATAATGCTTGCTTTTTGTGTTACTAATGGCAGCAGCAGCTTCCCCAAGGATAAGCACAAAATTCTGACCCAACAGGGAAACCTTCTCTACTCCCTTTCCCAGGACCAAAAAGAGAGTCTCTCTCCCTTTCCCACTAAGTGGACCCAAACAGCCGCAGAGGATGTGGCTAACCTCCAGTCCACAGTGACTGTAGGTGCTATACCAGAGGGATATGAGGTAATAGACGAGTTATACAACTAATGGCCACAGCAGAGTGAGTGACCTGCGACTTATGCAAATTACTAACTAGCCTGCTGTGGTGGCAAAGATTGTTTGCTTACTTTTTTCTTTTGGTGGGTGGAAGAAGGACCGGCTGTGGGACCAGTAATCTGCTCTACGTTCAAGCCAAAAATTACATCAGCCCCAAACAAGAAAAATACACAATTTCTCAACAGAAAAAATGTTTAAGTTATTTTACACTACTTTAAAACTGACATATAAACAAGTGCTCTGTTTAAAAGTATATTACTGTCTCGAGACAGTCTATTACAACACAACACTCCAAGAGGAAAGCAATAAATCAACACCAAAATTAAGAAAAAGGATGTTTTTCCCCCCAAAATGAATTTATCTGACCAGCAAAGGAAGCACAAGCTGACCATTGAGCCTCAAAAGCCTCACAGAAGCATAATCTTCAGTGACAGTAAAGCTCTGAAGGGCTTTGCACCTAAACTTGTCGTTTAGTCAGCTCAGCTAGAGCTGATTGACAGTTTCAGCATGTGGAAGGCACCCTGGAGCTTTGGAAGCTGGACAGCTGTTATATCACTGGCAGGATATAGCCCATATAACTAAGGCTACTACTGCAACAGCGATGAATATGATCAACATCCTTAGCAGAGGGACTATCTGGGAAAGACAATATTTAGACTGCTGCCATCCACATCTAGCTAAAGGTCCTTCATTTCTTTGGGAAATAAAAATTATTCTGAACATTATATCCTAGTCCCCCATGGTCTGGTAGGATCACAAGATGGCTCTGCTTGACAAGAATTTTTGAACTCCCCTTTCATGCTACACTTTTCTGAAAGGAAGAAACCTCCAACCATAGGAAGTAAACACAGAATGTAATCAAGGCTTTTGCCTAGCACTTTCACTGATCCACAAGCTTGGTTAAGTGGACCAATCCACTGCATGAAGAGAAATTTCACCTCCTACCACCTCTATCCACAGGTGATGAGGCAGACTGGAATTGTAACCTCTTTGAGGTTGCCTATGGCTGCCATGAAATTCCAACACTATCATACTCTGAACTACCGTCTCTTCACTACAGCATTTTATTTTGTTGTTTTTTGTACTTTCCAAGTTTTTGTATACTCTGAACAATCACCTTTGCTTCAAAAACCAGTAGGGGAAGACTGTTGCTTCACATGTTGTAAATCCTGCTGTAGACTCTGTGAACTTCTCAAATGTTATGTACTATCTCGCATCCAAATTGTTTAACTTGCCTTTCTCCACTACTAAATCCACTTCTATAGACTTACTCTTTGTTTTTAAAGAACACGCTACTTATTATAACCTAAAGGTTTTTTTTTTACTGCAATTGCAATTCTTTTTTATTACTGGTATTCAAATACTTATTTGTCATAATGTCTGCTTATTGGCAATGTGTTGCTATTTCTAGAATGTGTTTTCATCTGCTGTGGAACATTTCTCCCCAGGCCTCTGCTGAAAAAGGACCATTGGCCCAGTTGGACTTTCCCGGTAAACAAATGTAAAATAAAATAAAATAAATAAATAAACTTTGGTAAAAGTACTGTAGTCTAGTCAACTTATCAACACTGTAGGTGTTCAACTGTAGTCACTGTTACAGAGAACTCTGCTGCAGGTCGAGATTCATATCCAGCCAGGCATTCACAGCCATCTACCCTTTCCTCTATGCCAGATGACTTCATCTTTGCCATGAATATATCCATGCACCTGGTATAAAGAAGGTAGACGAATGGATGGCAATCATAGATTCTTTCTTGCCCTTAAACTGAACACATTAGAAATGTCCACAGAAAGTACAGTTGTGTACAATCTTACCATAATGGTAGATGTCCTTCTCTTCACTGTTGCAGTAGTCATAATAATAGGGATCCCTGCCAAGGGCGGCCCAACGCCTGGCCAGTATACCAAAGCATTTAGGTTGCTTTAAAGTAAGCAGTACATCACATGTATGGCCCTCGGACATAAAGGTGACATCTGGAGGTACCATCCTAAGAACTGACAGCCCCAGTAGAAACGCCAGCTCAAGGAAGAGAGAGATAATCAGTACATCCAGAAGAGAAATGGACTAGGGGTGGAGGGATGGAGAGAATTCTGCAACAGTGAAGAGGAGGACATCTACAGTTACACAACTGTACTATGTCCTTCTCTTCACTCTTGCAGTACTCATTACAATAGGGAGAGTGCAAAAGCTCAGGAAGAAGAAAGGAAGGAGGAAGACCAGCCACGCTCTATAGAAACCCAAGAAGGATGGCCCTAGCAAAACCAGCTCTAGCTCTGGAAATTCCATCCAACTTGTAGTGCTTGGGAAAGGTATGCACAGAAGTCCAGGTAGCTGCCTCAAGAATAGAGTTAGTATCCAAACCCTTGAAAAAGGCACTAAAAGAAGCCACAGCTCTAGTAGAATGAGCCTTAACAGAAGAAGGAAGGGATCTTACCATGAAAGGAACAACAAAAAGAAATGGCTTTAGAAATCCAAGAAAAAATAGTCTGCTTGGACACAGCTAATCCTAGGAACCTAGGATGAAAGGAAACAAAAAAAAAAACGATCAGATTTCCTAATAGTCTTGGTCATACCCAAATAAAATCAGAGTTGTCTATGCACATCCAACATGTGCAGCACCTTCTCACTGGCAGATTGTGGAGAAGGGAAAAAAGTGGGCAAACAAATAGACTGACTCAAGGACATCTCATTCACCACCTTGGGCATAAATGAAGGATTAGTACACAAGTTCACCCTGTCCTTATGAAACACCAAAAAAGGAGGACAAGCCATAAGGGCCTGAAGCTCAGACACCCATCTGGCAGAAGTAAGGTCTGACAAAAGTACAGTCTTCCAAGAACAATGTTGCAGGGAAGCTGAAGCTGCATTCTTCAAAAGAAGCCCACATCAATTTTTCCAAAATAAATTTAAGATCCCAGGGAGGAGAACAGGCTTCCTGAGAGGCTCAATATGAAGGACGCCTTTAAGGAATTGTTTAGCCTCAAATCTAGAAACTAAAGGAGGAAATAAACACAGACAAGCAGAGCTGATAAGTAGGCCTTAACAGAGGAATAAGCCAACCCAGCATTCAGCAATTCATACAGATAAGAGAGAACCAAAGGGACAGCCACAGAAAGTAGATCCAGGTTACAAGACAGACACCAAATAGAAAACCTCTTCCACTTGGATAAGTAGGATTTCCTAGTACTGGGTTTCCGGGCCTCCTGCAGGACCCTAAGCCTGTCTCAGAAAAAAGGTGTCTATGTAGAATCAAAATCCTATCACCCACAATGTCAGCTAAGACTGGACAGATGGTGACGGATGAAAGATCCGAGCAGGTACACCCTGTGAGGTAACTTGTAATGACTGCCCTTGGCTAAATGCAGAAAGGGAACCAATGCTATCTCGGCCAAAAGGGTGTCACCAACAAGATTTTGGCAGCATCCTGTTGAATTCTGAACAGGACTTTTGGAATGAGGAGAAGGGGAGGGAAAGAGAAAAGAAACATTCCCTTCCAAGAAAAAGATGCGGCATTCACCTTCCAAACCAGAGAACATGGGACTCGGGCACAAAAAAGAGAAAGCTGTTCAGAAGGGAGGCAAAAAGATCTATCTCAGGAGTACCAAATTGTTGGATAATGTCCAGAAACACATCCCTGTGAAGAATCCATTCAGGGGATTCAGTTAAGGACCTGCTCAGAGTGTCTGCCATAATATATTGACCTGAGGGAATGTTTAAACAGCCTGAAAAGTCACTTGATACTAAAAAGCATGTTTCCATACCTGGAGTGTCAACTGGCAAAGATAAGATCTCTCCCCCCATTTGTACACATACCACATCACTGTGGTATTGTCTGTAACCAGCTTGCGAGTTCCCTCTCTTCAACACTGATGTGCTCTTTCTGTAGATGAGACGACCACATCCCCTGCACCTTTAGGGAGCAAAAAAGCTACTCCCCATCCTATGTCTGAAGCATCTGTGAACAGCTCCTGAGAGGGGGATGAAAAGGGAGCCCTGGATTTAGAGACAACTGGTGAATACACCACTGAAGTTCCTTCTTGAGACAAGGTACAGGAGGAACTACAAACTTTAGGGGGTGTGCATATTGAAGCCAAACTGGCTTGCGAAACCACTGAAACTTTCTCATGTGGGAGTTTGGCCAGTGGGAGTATAGGAATGATGGAAGCCATAAATCCCAGAGCTCTCAGAAACTCCTTGGTTGTTAGAGTGGCCAGAGGAAGAAAAGTTTGAAAAAGTGAGTGTTGATGCCTTGGGAGGAGGCAAGGATGCCAGTATAGGCAATCTGGATCCTGCACCCCAGAAAAACATGGTCTTGAGAAGGAGTCAGAAAATACTTTTTGAAGTTTACTGTGAGCCCCAGGCTTTGCAGAAGGGAAATGGCAAAATGAAGATTTTGCAACAGGATCTCTGGAGAGGATGCCTGAAAAGTACAATTGTGTACACTTACCATAAATGTAGATGTTCGAGTGTATTCACTGTTGCAGTCATCACATTTAAGTTATCTGTTTGCAGTAGCCCTCAGTCAGCCTGATTATCAAAGTCTTGGGTCTTGCGTCGGTTGCTGTCGCATCTTCATTGACGTCAGGTAGTCAGGGGTATAAAGCATGCAGCCGACGCCATTACATCAGTTTTTCTTGCCCCAGATGTCAGGTGCCCCCCTAATGAGAAGCAATTAAATACATACATATATATATATATATATATATATATATATATATACATACATATATACACACACACATACACACAGGGTTATAGATTATACCTCCAACAAAAAAAGCAAATACACCAAAAAGCTTTTAAGCATAGTAAAGGAGTGTAGAGGTATAGCCAAAAGAAGTCAGGGGGCTGGAGGGAGGGTAACCAGGACTGCAACAGTGAATACGCTCGAACATCTACATTTATGGTAAGTGTACACAACTGTACTATGTTCTTCGTGTTTCACTGCTGCAGTCATCACATTTGGGTAGATTCCCAAAGCTAAGGATGGGAGGAGGAATTTAGATAGCATTAGGACCAGCTATAAGGCCCTGCAAGACTGCAGTGGCAAAGCCAGCTCTGGATTTAGAGAAAATTGACAAATGGTAATGCTTGGTGAAAGTATATACAGAACTGCAGGCAGCAGCTTCTAGGATGTCTCTGGTAGGGACACCTCTGAGAAAGGCTGTAGAGGTAGATACAGCCCTGGTTGAATGGGGTCTAATCCCCTGTGGGATAGGTTTTCCACGGTGCTTATAGTAGAAATTAATGCAATCCATTTAGAAATGGTTTGCTTTGAAATAGCCTTCCCCTCTGCCCCTGCAGCAAATGCCACAAGCAGTTGTTCAGATTTCCTTTGAGGTTTAGTCCTATCCAAGTAAAATCTAAGTTGTCTGTGCACATCTAAGGAGTGCATATCCGTTCCCCTTTGTTCTGTGGATTAGAAAAGAAGGTTGGCAAATGAATGGATTGATTAAGAGCCACACTGGATACCACCTTGGGCATGAAGGAGGGATTGGTCTTGAGGGACACCCTGTCTGCATGAAAGATGATGAAAGGCTCCACTGCCATAAGGGCCTGTAATTCAGATATCCTTCTTGCTGAAGTGACTGCTAAAAGGAAAGCTGTTTTCCAAGAAAGGAATTTTAACTCTGCACTTGCAGCTGGCTCAAAAGGGGCAGAGTGAGTTTTTCCAATATAAAGTTAAGGTCCCAGGCTGGAGTTGTGGTTCTTCTGGGGGGTCTTAAAATTTTTGGCCCCTCTGAGAAACTGCTTGAGCAGTGGGTGAGAAAAGAGGGGTGGTTCTGTGTTGTAATGAGTTGAAATGGCTGAGGCGTGAATTTTGATGGAGGAAAAGGAAAGGCCCTTGTGAAGCATCTCAGTTAAGTATTGAAGAATCTGAGGTAAATTGGTGCTACAGTGGCCATCCCTTGAGTTTGGTTCCAGGCACAGAATCTTTTCCATTTTTCAGCATAAGATTTCCTAGTACTAGGCGTCCTTGCATCCAAAATGACATCCAATACTTGTTTACTGAGGGATGGTAAATGAAAAGTACAGTTTTGTACCTACCATAAATGTAGATGTTCGAAGATCCACATTGCTGCAGTCCTTACATATGGGTAATCCGCTGTCCTCGGTCGGCCCGAATACCAAAGTATTAGGCTGACGTCGGTCAAGGCGCTCAGATCTGACATCAGAGCGTCAGGGTATTAAAGCGCATGACCGACGTCATATCCTCAGTCTTTTCTTGCCCCAGATGTCAGAAGGCCCTAAAAAGAAAGGCCACAGCCAAAAATAGAATACTTCCCAAAAGGCATGTACAAATAACAGCTACCACCCAAACCATACAACCATTCCAAACTACAGAGGGAAGGAGGGAGGAATTGGACTGCAGCAATGTGGATCTTCGAACATCTACATTTATGGTAGGTACAAAACTGTACTATGTTCTTCATCTCACATTGCTGCAGTCCTTACATATGGGTAGAATCCCAAAGCAGAGGTAAAGGGAGGCTGGTAAAATCATAAAGCATTGGGAGCTGCCAAAATGCCCTGTAAGATTGCAGTGGCAAATCCAGCCCTAGATTTGGAAAAAAGAGGAAGGTGGTAATGTTTAGAAAAAGTATGCACTGAACTCCAAGTAGCTGCTTCCAAAATGTCTTTAGTAGCTACTCCCCTCAAAAAAGCTGTAGAAGTGGCAGTAGCCCTAGTGGAGTGAGGTCTGATTCCAGCCGGAATCTCCTTACCATGATGAGAATAACAAAAAGCAATACAAAAGCCAATCCACTTAGAAATAGTTTGTTTTGAAACAGGTTTCCCCTGAGAACCCAAAGCAAAAGAAACAAACAACTGCTGAGACTGTCTGAACCCTTTAGTCTTGCTGAAATAATAACGCAACTGCCTGTGAATATCCAAAGTGTGCAAAATTTTCTCCCCTTTATTTTGGGGATCTGCATAAAAAGTAGGCAAATGAATTGATTGGTTCAAGGCCACATTTGAAACCACTTTAGGCATAAAAGTAGGATTAGTACGCAGAGATACCCTATCCTTATGAAAAATTAGGAAGGGTTCAACTGCCATAAGAGCCTGTAATTCAGAAACCCTTCTAGCAGACGTAATGGCCAACAAAAAAGCAGTCTTCCAAGACAAAAACTTTAACTCAGCAGAAGCTGCAGGTTCAAAAGGAGGTAAAGTAAGTTTTTCCAACACAAAATTGAGATCCCAGGCAGGAGTAGGAGCTCTACGTGGGGGTCTTATGTTCTTTGCCCCTCTAAGAAATTGCTTAAACAAAGGATGAGAGAATAATGGAGGGTCACAGTCATAGTGAGCAGAAATGGCTGCAGCATGAACTTTTATAGAGGAGAAAGACAAACCTTTGTCTAATAATTCTGTAAGATATTGAAGAGAAACACTTAAATTAGGCCTGGAAACATCAAAGCCCTTTGTTTTGCTCCAAATTAAAAATCTCCTCCATTTATCAGCATAAACTTTCCTTGTACTAGGCCTTCTGGCCTCCAAAATAACATTCAAAACTTGTTGTGGAAGCTGCGACCCTCCAGGTTCTAGAACAGAATACGCCAGGCTGTTAGATGCAGGGACTGAATCCTGACATTGAGGAAATGATTGCCCTCCTGTGACAAAAGGTGCGGAATCGAAGGCAAAGGCCATGGAGGCTCCCGTACTAAACTCCTCAGCAGAGGGTACCAGTGCTGTCGAGGCCAATCTGGAGCTATTAGTATCATGGAGGGCTTGTCTTGTCTGACCTTCAAGAGTACCCTGGGGAGGAGAGGCAGAGGCGGAAAGGCATAGACGTGAAGATTGCTCCAACTGAATGATAGAGCGTCCACTTTCCAAGCTGTGGGATGAAACATTTTTGTGCAAAACTTTGGCAACTGGAAATTTAGTGGAGAAGCGAACAGATCTATGTCTGGAGTTCCCCATATCACTGTCAATTTTCGAAATACATGAGGATCCAATTTCCACTCGTGGGGATCCACTATCTGTCTGCTCAAAACATCTGCTAAGGAGTTCTGTGCTCCTGGTAGAAATCTCGCCTGAAGATTGAGGTGTAAACTGAGAGCAGTCTCCCACAAAATCATTGCTTGCCTGCAAAGAGGGTACGAATGGGTTCCCCCTTGCTTGTTGATGTACCACATGACAGTTGTGTTGTCTGTTAGAATCAACACTTGCCCTGGGTGAAGTAAATCCTTGAAAGCCATTAATGCAAATTGGACTGCTAACATCTCCTTCAAGTTGATATGTAAATGTTGAAGTCTGGCAGGCCACGTGTCTTGCACCCATTTTCCATTGAGGTGTGCTCCCCAAGCCTTGTCCGAGGCATGTGTCGTTAAAATCTGACTCGCCTCTGGTCGGGTCACAGAGAGTCCCTTGTTTAGGTGACATTCCTGAGCCCACCACAAAAATTCCTTTTGAATGCAAGGTATTATTTGAATGACAGTGTCCAGATCTTGGCAGTGTTGTGTCCATACATGTGTGAGATACCATTGTAGCTTCCTCATATGCAGTTTGGCATTGGGAAGCACCAGAATACAAGATGCCATGAACCCCAAGGCTTGAAGGACTGTCCTTGCAGTCAGCCTGGACCGTAGAGACAATTGATGGAAGTAAAGAGTAAGGTTCTTTTGCTTGTCCGGGGTCAGAAAGGCCATCTGGGAAGCTGTATTCAGTCTCACACCCAGAAAGCACATTTCCTGAGAGGGTACTAGACTGGACTTTGTTTCGTTCATAGAATACCCTAGGCACCTTAACACTGCCATCACATACTGTAGATGATGAAGAAGTTCGTACTTGTCTTGAGCAAGAATCAGGCAATCGTCCAAATAAGGATAAATCTGTATTCCTTTTAACCGTAAGAAGGCTATCACTGGAGCCAGAACCTTTGTGAACACCCTGGGCGCAGTAGATAAGCCAAAGGGCAATGCAGAGAACTGATAATGTAAAGTCCCAACCCGAAAACGCAGGTACCTCCTGCAACTGGGCCTGATAGGAACATGAAGATAAGCCTCTTTGAGATCCAGAGTTACCATCCAGTGATCTTTGCCCAACAGAGGTAGAAGTTGTTGCAACGTCAACATTTTGAATTTTGGAATGTCTAGGTATGTGTTGAGAATAGATAAATCCAAAATCGGTCTCCAAGTGTTTCCTTTCTTTGGTACTAGAAACAGGCGAGAATAAAATC
The DNA here is from genome assembly GCF_019279795.1 of Protopterus annectens. Classification (NCBI taxonomy): domain Eukaryota; kingdom Metazoa; phylum Chordata; order Ceratodontiformes; family Protopteridae; genus Protopterus; species Protopterus annectens. Next base: position 1,615,894,652 of record NC_056737.1, read on the forward strand.
CTAGGCCCACTTCTGACAGAGGGACCTGCTGTATACCCCCATTTGAAGAAGTAAAGAAATCTGCTTGTGAGCCTCTACCCTTTGCTGAGGAGGAACGTCTGGCATGCCTTTGAAAGGAGGCAATGTATGGAAATAAAACTTGTAGCCTCGGTCTATAATGTCCAACACCCATTTGTCCTGGGTGACTAAAAGCCAGTTTTGCTTGAAGAGTGCCAACTTTCCTCCCAAAGGAGCTGCCAGACAGGAAGAATCTGGCAGCTGAAAATGCAGGTCATTGGGCCTGTTTACGAAAGGACTGGCCCCTGCCCTCACCTGTAGATTGTGCAGGTGAACTCCACGTCCTAGGCCTGAAAGTACTCTGAGCTCTGCCCCTACCACGTCTAGATCTACCCCTAGACTGTGAATCAGAAGAAGGATAAGCCCATACCTTAGTAGGCCAATTCCTGCTAAACTTAGGAGGCTGCACCTGCAAAAAATCTTTAACAGTCTGCATAGACTTAGCCTTGTCTTCCATTTTCTTCAAGACAGATTCCAAAGGAGAACCAAACAAAACTTCAGACTGCAAAGGAGCATCCAAAATTCTAGTTTTAACATGCTCTGACAAATTCTGATCCTTAAGCCAGGCGTGCCTGAATAACTGAACCAGTGGCAGCCACCCTGGAAGAAGCCTGTAAAGCATCGAAACCACACTGCAAAGAATGCTTACCCACCTGTTCAGAGGCATGTACCAAATCCTGTAATTCTTTACACTCTATGCCCTCTGCCAAAGCATCCACTTTAGATTTCAGTTGAGTAAGAAGAAAATTCTGATACTTCAACATATGAAACTGGCAATTCAAAGCCCTCATTGCTAAAGTGGAAGAGGTATACACTTTCTTACCCCATCTATCCAAAGCTCTAGCATCTTTATCAATAGGAACTGGATTCTTTACAACAGAAGCCCTGACACCCTTAGGTCCCTGGCTAATAGTTTCTGGGTCAGCCCTTGGACTCTTATACAGATATTTATGAGCCTCAGGTACTCTGTAATACCTGTCTGGCTTAACTGGCGCAGGAGGCAGAGAGTCTGGATTAAGGGAAGCCTCAGAGAAAACGTCTTGAACAACATCCAAAACAGGAGGTATAGCCAAGGGCCTATGTTGTGGTAAAAACAAAAATTCCCTAAGCCTCTTTCGGGAATCTGAGAAATCCTGACCTTCCCATTTAAAATGTTCCCTCATGGAATGCAGGGTTTCTGAAAAAGAAAAATCCTCTGGAGGAGAAGCAGAAGGAGTGGAATCCTCTGCGTCCGAATCAGAATAAGGAGGAAAATCCTGAATGTCTTCAGCCGAAGACTCTGAGTAATCTGAAGCCTGCTCTAAACTTTCCACTTCTGGCTCCACCCTAGGCCTCTTATCAGGAGGGGGCATAGAACCTCTGATTAAAGAAATTAAATCTTCTGCCATTTTAAGCATGTGTTTTTTAGGCACAGAACCTGCAGAACTAGGACTGACACCCGTGGAAGGCAAACCAGGCCTGCCTTTAGAAGGAGCCTTAGAAACAGAAGGAGAAGGCCTAACCACCTTAGGCAAGGAAGGGAGAACAGCAACCTGAGAGGCCCCCTCAGCCTGACCTGACTCCTGAGAGGCCACATCCTGCAAAATTAAAGCCTCCCCCTGAGACTCAACTGAAACCTCGGCTGGATCCACAGATTCCACCGTAGTTTCTAAAGAGCCGGCGTCCGGAACGGACGACTCATCTTGTCTGGACTTTAAAGATTTGTCTTTGCGCTTCTTTCGGTGGCGCCGGAGGATCCGACGGCATATTATAATTACACCGCTTCGAAGACAAGCCTAGCGCAATCTAACCTACGCTTTAATGGTGCGCTTATTAAACCTAGCACAAAGCGACACCACTACGCCGTGCTCAGGTCCCAAACAAGGAATACAAAGAGAGTGGTAATCCCTATGCGGTATCTGTTTCCCACAAGAAATACAATTATTCACTTTTTCTGACATCCGGAATTAACTGAGGCAAGAAAAAACAAAAATATTCCCAACGGGGTACTTAGCCCAACTTGGATTCGGTCTGAAACTCAGAATACGAAAATTTCAGAACGCCGAACGGCACTTGCAAACGCTGCTTCTGCATCGGACCATGCAGCAAAAAAGACTGAGGATATGACGTCGGTCATGCGCTTTAATACCCTGACGCTCTGATGTCAGATCTGAGCGCCTTGACCGACGTCAGCCTAATACTTTGGTATTCGGGCCGACCGAGGACAGCGGATTACCCATATGTAAGGACTGCAGCAATGTGAGATGAAGAACATCATTAGGTAATTAGCCAGGCTGCCAGGATCAGGGTTTGAAGTTGGGGGTGCAGAATCTGGCTCTCCTGCTGTGACAGCAGGGTAGGGGTCTGAGGCAGGTGCCATGGGGCTAGCTGTGACGCACTGTGCAAGAGGGGGTACCAGTGTTGGCATGGCCAGTCTGGTGCAATGAGTATCATCATTGGTTTGTCCTGTTTGATCTTTAGTAGTACTTTGGAGAGGAGATGCAGAGGAGGAAAGGCATAGACTGACAGATTTTTCCAGCTGAAGGACAGAGCATCCACTTTCCAAGCTTGTTTGTGGGGAGTCATTGTGCAGAATTTGTCCAATTGGTAGTTCTGGGGGGAGGCAAACAGGTCTATATCTGGGCTCCCCCATTTGTTTATCAACATGTTGAAAGTCTTTAGTTCCAGTTTCCACTCATGTGAGTCCATGAGATTTCTGCTTAGTTGGTGTGCCAGTGTATTTAGTTTCCTGGCAGGAACTGAACCTGTAGGTGCACTTGGTAGCTCAAGGCTGTGTTCCACAGAGCCATGGCTAGTCTGCAGAGGGGGTAGGAATGGGTAGCCCCCTGCTTGTTTATGTATCACATAATAGTGGTGTTGTCCGTCTTTACCATTAATTGTCCTGGAAGAATGTGGTCCTTGAAGGCTGTCAGAGCATTCTGTACAGCTAACATTTCTTTTTGATTAATATGCAGGTGCATTTGACTTGGGTTCCATTTTCCCTGAATGCACTTCCCTGCCAGGTGAGCCCCCCGTGCATAGTCTGATGCATCTGTTGTTAGGGTATGGGTGGCAGGGGGTAGAGTGAATGGTAGTCCCTTATTTTGGTGGCAGGCCTCTGCCCACCAAAGGAATTTTAACCGTAAGCAAGGTATGATAGGAATCATTGCTTCTAGATCCTGAGAATGCTGACACCATAGGCTTTTTAGATACCATTGTAGTTTCCTCATATGCAGTCTTGCATATGGAATTAGTAGAATGCACGAGGCCATGAACTCCAAGGCTTGCAGTATTTGCCTTGCAGATAGCAGGGTTTTTTGTGGCAACTAGTTTAAAGTAAGTTGTCAAATGAATTTGTTTCTCTAGCGTGAGGAAAACCATCTGGGAAGTTGTGTTCAAGCTTGCTCCCAGGAATATAATTTGTTGACAGGGTACCAGCTGTGATTTATTTTCATTTATGGTGTACCCCAGACAAGTTAGCACCTTTTGTACAAATGCCAGATGATTCAAAAGTATGTCCTGGCTTTCTGCCTGAATTAGACAATTGTCCAGGTATGGGTATATTCTGAATATTTCTTTGCCTGCAAAATGCAATGACTGCAGCTAGGTGCAGTAGATAAGCCAAAGGGCAGTGCAGAGGACTGATAGTGCATGCAGCCTGCTTTGAAGCGTAGGTATCTTCTGCAAGATTCCCTGATTGGGATGTGCAGGTAGGCTTCATTTAAATCCAGTTTTGCCAACCAGGCAGCGTTGCCTATCATGGGAAGCAGCTGGTGAAGAGTTAGCATCTTGAATTTTGGAATCAACAAAAAGGTGTTTAGGACAAAAAGGTCCAGGACAGGACGCCACGAGTTGTCTTTTCTGGGTACCAGGAAAAGTCTTGAGTAGAAACCTTGTCCCTTTTCCTCTTCTGGAACAGTCTGAATAGCCTTTAATTTTAAGAGAGTACTTGGTTTTGAGCCTCTGCCCACTGCTTTGGGGATAGATCTGGCCAACCCTTTGGAGTTGGTAACGTGTGGAAGTGAAATCTGTATCCTTGGGAAACTATGTTTAAAACCCATTTGTCCTGGGTAATGAGTTCCCAGTTTTTTGCTTGCAAAGAAATCTTTTCTCCTAAAGGAGCAGTCAGTTGAGAAGTGCTTGGAAGTTTTAAAGTTAAGTCATTAAGACAGCTTACCATAGGGGGGGGGGTCTTAGTACTCCCTGATTTGGAAGTGGGTGCCCCCCACTGCTTAGTCCTGTGCGTACCGTGGGACTGAAGCCTGGGTGTTCTGCTGGTTCTGGGTTTGAACTGAGAAGGCCCAGAAGAGACAGGAAAGGACCAATTTTTTGAGGGCCAATGCCTACAAAATCTTGGAGGCGACACTTGTAAGAACTCTAACAGTTTGCATAGATTTAGCTTTTTCCTCCATCTTTTTTAAGAACTTTTTTTGCTTTGTTGCCAAACAGGTGGCCCTGATTTAAGGGAGCATCCAGCAATTTAGTTTTAACATGATCTGGCAAAGACTGCTCCTTAAGCCAAGCATGCCTTCTAAGTACAGACCCGGTGACAGCAGTCCTGCAATATGCCTCTAGTGAATCAAAACCACATTGCAAAGTATGTTTTCCAACCTGTTGAGCAGAATGCATTAAATCCTGTAAATCCTTATTTTAAGCACAATCAGGAATAAACATAATTTTCTGTTTAAACAATCCAATAATGTGTTGCTGATACTTTAACATGAAACTGGCAATTTAAGGCCCTGATGGCCAAGGTTGCAGAGGTGTATACCTTCTTACTCCATCTATCCAGGGCCCTGGAATCTCTGTCAGAGGTGGTAGGATTTTTGGCAGTAGAAGCCTTAATGCCCTTGGGTCCCTGTGAAATGGTCTCAGGATCCGCAGTAGGATTTTTAAAAAGGAACTTGTGAGAATCAGGAACCCTGTAATATCTATCAGGTTTTCTGGAAGTAGGAGGTAAAGAGTCAGGGGCCAAGCTAGATTCCGAAAAGGCATCGTCAACAATGTCCAGCACAGGAGGGATAGCTAAAGGCCTGTGTTGGGGCAGGAGTAAGAAATCTTTAAGCCTCTTTTTAGAATCAAGAGTAATCATGGCTTTCCCAGTGAAAATGCTCCCTAAGAGTATGCAAGGTTTCACCAAAAGAAAAATCCTCTGGGGGAGAAGCAGAGGGAATAGAGTCCTCTGCATCAGAATCCTCATAGGTTGATAAGGGTAAATCCTAGTCATCAGAGGAGACAGAAATTTCAGAATCCTGGTCAGAAGTATCATAAGCAAATTCAGTCCTAGGTCTCTAAGAGGGGGAAGGAGGTTGGCTTCCCCTGATTAAAGTAATAAGGTCTTCAGCCATTCTTATCTGTTTTTTAGGCATAGAGGCCTGACCATGCGGTCTGAGCGTTGGTTTCCTAGGCATGGTTTGAGTTTTACTCCTTGAAGAAGATGGCGTTGGTTTAATATGCAAGTCAGTAGGCCAGAATACACCCTAAGAAGCCGGTGTCTGCACAGCGGCTCCGGACCCATTCAAGGTAGAGACATCCGCAGGTTCCACAGCTGAAGCATCTCACAGCATACCGGACTCCAAATGGGTCTCAGTAGAGGCCTGTGAATCTGAAGTAGCGGGTATCAGGGGCTGCGAAAGCGCCTCACTGAGTACTGGCGAACTGGCGACTAGCTTAGGAGAAGCGTCATCGGCAGCTTTGGACCTAGGCGGCCTGTCTCTGTCTTTATCTTTGCGTTTTTTCGGAATGTCGGTAGTCGGGTGGCTTACCGAAGACATATCTGGATACTTGAACAGAGTACCAAAATATTTAGAAGTGAAAATATACTGACGACTAATAGTTCGTGGTTTAAATAAGGCAGAAAACCGACAGTGAGGTACGTCGTGGTCAGGGCCTAGGCAAGGAATACAGTATGAATTTACTTTTCTTTATTTTTATTTAACATTTGTTGACCGGGATAGTCCGACTAGGTTCAACAGAGCCTGTTTTCAGCGGAGGCCTGGGGAGAAATGCTCCAGATGCATGTTTTTGGAATGTGGGAGGAAACCGGAGTACTCGTAGGAAACCCACGCGAACACAGGGAGAACATGCAAACTCCACACAGAAGGCACCCCAGCCGAGAATCGAACCAGAGAACCTCTTGCTGTGAGGCGACAACGTTAACCGCTGCTCCACTGTGCCGCCCTGTGTTCACTGTGTGAATGAAAATCTTTATGAGATATTTGCTTTCCACAAGAAATACAGTTACTGACTTTTACTGACATCAGTTTGAAGACTTCGGTTCTGAAACTCGAAAATGAAAATTTCAGGAGTCGGCCGACCGACACTTGAGAACTGCTTCTGCTTCGGGCACCGCACGGCAAGAAAGACTGATGTAATGGTGTTAGCTGCATGCTTTATACCCCTGAGTACCTGACGTCACGGAAGATGAGACAGCAATCGACGCAGGTCCCAAGACTTTGATAATCAGGCCGACTGAGGGCTACTGCAAGCAGATAACCCAAATGTGATGACTGCAACAGTGAAACACGAAGAACATCAGGAGTTTGTCTGATAAGGAAAGACTTTGATCCCCTGAAGCCTGCAAAAAGCAATCACAGGAGCGAGGCATTTTGTGAATACCTTGGAGCAGTAGAAAGGCCAAAGGGCAAAACAGAGAAAGTACAGTTTTGTACCTACCATAAATGTAGATGTTCGAAGATCCACATTGCTGCAGTCCTAACACTTGGGTAGTCCGCTGTCCCTCGGTCGGCCCGAATATCAGAGTATAAGGCTGACGTCGGTCAAGGCGCATTTGACTGACATCAGAACGTCAGGGTACAAATGCGCATGACCGACGTCATATCCTCAGTCTTTTCTTGCCCCAGATGTCAGAAGACCCTAAAAAGAAAGGTGCAAACCCATAGACAACAACTAAACAACCAACCAGCCTAATACCAAAAATATGTACAATATATACAATATACACAATATACCTCAGATGGATAACCCAACCCACACAACCACCTCAAACTACAGAGGGGAAGGAGGAGGGTAAATTGGACTGCAGCAATGTGGATCTTGAACATCTACATTTATGGTAGGTACAAAACTGTACTATGTTCTTCATCTCACATTGCTGCAGTCCTAACACTTGGGTAGAATCCCAAAGCAGAGGTAAGGGAGGATGGCTAAACTATAATGAAGCAGGAGCTGCCAAAATGCCCTGCAACACAGCAGTGGCAAAACCAGCCCTGGATTTAGAGTACAGTGGAAGGTGGTAATGCCTAGAAAAGGTATGCACTGAACTCCAAGTGGCTGCCTCCAAAATATCCTTAGTTGCCACCCCTCAAAAAGCTGTTGAAGTGGCAGTAGCCCTAGTGGAATGAGGCCTAATCCCAGCTGGAATCTCTTTGCCATGATGGGAATAACAGAAAGCAATGCAAAATCCAATCCACTTAGAAATAGTTTGTTTTGACACGGGCTTGCCCTGAGAGCACAAAGCAAAATAAACTAATAACTGCTGAGATTGTCTGAACCCTTTAGTTCTGTCCAAATAATATCGCAACTGCCTGTGTACATCTAAAGTGTGCAAAATCTTTTCCCCTTTATTTTGGGGATTTGCATAAAAAGTAGGCAAATGAATAGTTTGGTTTAAAGCCACACTAGAAACCACTTTAGGCATAAAGGAAGGATTAGTACGTAAGTATACCCTATCCTTATGGAAAATTAAGAAAGGCTCAACTGCCATAAGGGCCTGCAATTCAGAAACCCTTCTTGCAGAGGTAATGGCCAACAAAAGCAGTCTTCCATGACAAATATTTCAACTCAGCAGTAGCTGCAGGCTCAAAAGGTTGTAGAGTGAGTTTCTCCAACACAAAATTGAGATCCCAAGCAGGAGTAGGAGCCCTTCGTGGGTCTTATATTCTTTGCCCTCTAAGAAATTGCTTGAACAAAGGATGAGAAAACAATGGTGGGTCACAGTCGAGTGAGCTGAAATTGCTGCAGCATGAATCCTAATACAAGAGAAGGACAACCCTTTGTCCAATGACTCAGTAAGATATTGAAGAGCCACACTTAAATCAGGCTCAGAAACATCGCTGCACTCCAAAACAAAAATCTCTTCCATTTATCTGCGTACACTTTCCTTGTACTAGGCCTTCTAGCTTCCAAAATCACATTCAAAACTTGTTGTGGAAGTTGAGACCCTCTATGGTTTAAAACAGAATATGCCAGGCTGTTAGGTGAAGAGAGTGAAGTTTGACATTGAGCAAATGACTGTCCTCCTGGGACAACAGATGTGGAATCAAAGGCAAAGGCCATGGAGGTTTCCATACTAGACTTCTCAGTAATGGGTACCAGTGCTATCGAGGCCAATCTGGAGCTATCAAAATCATCCTTGGCTTGTCCTGTCTGACCTTCAGAAGTACCTTTGGGAGGAGAGGCAGAGGTGGAAAGGCATACACATGAAGATTTTTCCAACTGAAAGAAAGAGCATCCACTTTCCAAGCTGTGGGATGAAACCTCTTCGTGCAAAACTTTGGCAGCTGGTGGTTTAGTGGAGAAGCGAACAGATCTATGTCTGGAGTTCCCCAGGACACTGTCAATTTCTGAAATACATGAAGATCCAGTTTCCACTCGTGGGGATCCATGATTTGTCTGCTTAACACATCTGCTAAGGAGTTCTGTGCTCCCGGCAGAAACCTTGCCTGAAGACTTAGTTGTAAACTGAGAGCAGTCTCCCACAAAATCATTGCTTGCCTGCATAGAGGATAAGAATGTGTTCCCCCTTGCTTGTTGATGTACCACATGACAGTTGTGTTGTCTGTTAGAATCAACACCTGCCCTGGAAGAAGTAAATCCTTGAAAGCTATTAATGCAAACTGGACTGCTAACATCTCCTTCAACCATGCGGCAAAAAAGACTGAGGATATGACGTCGGTCATGCGCATTTGTACCCTGACGTTCTGATGTCAGTCAAATGCGCCTTGACCGACGTCAGCCTTATACTCTGATATTCGGGCCGACCGAGGGACAGCGGACTACCCAAGTGTTAGGACTGCAGCAATGTGAGATGAAGAACATCAGAAAATGCCAGCTATAAAGAGAGAAATGTAAAAACGTCCCAAAATGGGGATGGATCGGGAAATGGAGATAAACATCCTTGAGATCCAGAGACACCATATAAACCGGAGGAAGCAAAAAAGGGGGAAAAAATTCTGAAGGGACAACATTCGAAAGGGGAGCACCTTCAGAAAACTGTTTAGATGAGGAGGGGTCTAGACTTGGTCTCCTACTATCCTCTTTTCTGGGTACTAGACACATCCTGGAGTAAAACCCCATCCCCCTTTGGGACACAGGCACCTCTTGAATAGTACCCAGAGTCAAAAGGTCCCAAAGCACCTCTGGAAAGAAGGACAGCTGTTCTTGAGGGGGCTGAGGAATACCCATAAAAGAGGGAAGGGATTTCCACACCATGAAATACCCCTGGCGGATGACGGACAGAACCCAGGAATCCTGAGTAATCTGTAGCCAAAAAGGAAGAGAGAGGCGAAGAGAAAGAGGGAAGTTACTCGGAAAAATAAGATAGACAGCACATGGTTAATCAGGAAAAGGAGACTTCTGAGGCACAGAAGTATGAGTAGCCTTCACAGGAGAAGCCCACTTGCCACCCTTTTTACCCTTAGGAGGAGGGAGAGACTAACTGTGAACAAATTCTGGCTTATTGAGGTAGTTTCTCTGAAATTCAGGCACAGGAGAAACAAACGCGTGCTTAAGTTCCTGTAAAACCTTGCCCTTATCCTGAAGTAACCTTAACAAATCAGCAACAGCCTCGACAAACAAGTATTTATTAAAGAGGGGCATCCATCAACTTAGCCCCAATATCACCAGGTAAAGGTTGAAGCCAAAGCTAAGAACACCTTCTCATTATTGACCCAAAAGCAGCAGCCCTAGAGGAAGCATCTCTTGCATCATAACTACACTTGATGGAATAACGAGCTACCTGGGAAGAAGTCCCTAACAGAGAAAGGGCAGAAGTTTACCCTCAGAGTCTGGAAGATCAGGAATAACCTGACAGACCTGGGATAGGAGAGCCAAAAAGTACCTAGACATATAGGTCTGAATTAACAGCCCTAAAAGCCAAGGTAGCAAAGGTATAAACCTTCTTGCCTAGACCTTCAATAGTTCTGCTATCTTCATCAGCGAGCAATAACCTAGAAGGAAGCAACTGAGATGGCTTGTCAAAAGATACAGACACCACTAAGAGGTCAGCAGAAGTACACTTGTACAAGAATTTACAGTCCTCAGGCACTGTATAGAATCTATCAGGCTTCTTGGGGGCAGGAGGATGAGAGTCTGGAGCCTTACAAGCATTAAAAAAATGCAGCCAATAAAGCAGCCAAATCAGGAGAAACAGCAGCAGGTCTTTGAGAATCCATCTGCAGCAACTCATAATACCCTTTTTAGAAACCTGAGCACAATCCCATTTAAAGATCTCCATCATCCTAGAGATATTGTCCCCAAAAGAAATCTATTCAAAGGGAGTATCAGGACTTGTAGACTCCTCTTCTTCAGATCCATAATCCAAAGGACAGGGAATCTGAGAGGAGTAAGCAAGGGATTCCTCATCCAAATCCACCTCGTCCTAAGAGAAATCCTGTTCTCTGGGTCTTTTAAGTGGGGTAGAGGACCAAGGTGAGGGTTGGAACAGAAACCCCCTGAGGAGGTTTTAAAGCCATTAAAGTGCTAAACAAGCCTTTACTGAAGGATTGCCATCCACTCTGTGGATCCTTAGGGGCAAGAGAAATATGTTTAGTTTTCTGCTTTTTCTTCAGAGTTCCGCATTCAACAGAAGTAGCTCTGTGTGTTTATTTTTTACTTGATTGGCCCGGGCCAATCAAAAATAAATAAACACAGAGCTACTTCTGTTTAATGTGAAACATCGCAGTTCCACATTAGACAGAAGTAGCTCTGTTTTGCGATGTTTTGATTGGCCCGTATACCGGTATACGGGCCAATCAAAAATCGCTAAACATGGAGCTACTTCTGTTTACTGCGGAACATCGCAGTTCCGCATTAAACAGAAGTAGCTCTGTTTTGACTGGCCCGTATACCTGCATACGGGCCAATCAAAAATCTCTAAACATGGAGCTTCTTGTGTTTAATGCGGACTTCCGCATTAAACACAAGAAGCTCCGTGTTTAACGATTTTTGATTGGCCCGTATGCCGGTATATGGGCCAATCAAAAAAAAAAAAAAAAAGCGGAGGCTGCCTGGGATTTAAACCGGCAGTGCGGGACTCGGGAACAGGCTGCTGATCTCGGGACCGTCCCGCCCAAATAGGGATGTCTGGCAACCCTGTTCAGAAGAGACATCCGGCTGAGGATGAACAGCAGAAGATTCCAGGCTAGATTTCTTGGCCTTCCTCTTCACAGACGAATGTCCCTCGAAACAGGAAGTTCCCTCCATCGTACCACTAAGCAAGGAGTTAGAGACACTGGTTTTCAAGATAAAATGCTAAAGAAGAAAGTCTGCTACAAAGGGTCTTGGGAACAAAGGCCTGACAAATAGAGCAGGACACATGATCATGTGCCAAAATAAAACAGACACTGTTCATGGTGATCTTTACAGGGAATCTATCTCTCACAGTGGCATTTACCCTTGTTAGATGACATGAAAAGTACAGTTGTGTACACTTACCATAAATGTAGATGTTCGAGTGTATTCACTGTTGCAGTCATCACATTTGGGTTATCTGCTTGCAGTCGGCCTAATTATCAAAGTCTTGGGTCCTATGTCGGTTGCTGTCTCATCTTCCATGATGTCAGGGGTATAAAGCATGCAGCCGACACCATTACATCAGTTTTTCTTGCCCCAGATGTCAGGTGCCCCCCTAATGGGAAGCAATTAAATATATATATATATATATATATATATATATATATATATATATATATATATATACACAAGGTTATACCTCCAACAAAAAAGCAAATACACCAAAAAGTTTTTAAGCATAGTAAAAATGAAAAGAGGTAAAGCCAAAAGAAGTCAGGGGACTGGAGGGAGGGTAACCAGGACTGCAACAGTGAATACACTCGAACATCTACATTTATGGTAAGTGTACACAACTGTACTACGTTCTTTGTGTTTCACTGTTGCAGTCATCACATTCTGGTAGATTCCCAAAGCTAAGGATGGGAGGAGGAATTTAGATATCATTAGGACCAGCTATGAGGCCCTGCAAGACTGCAGTGGCAAAACCAGCTCTGGATTTGGAGAAAATTGGCAAATGGTAATGCTTGGTGAAAGTATGTAGAGAACTCCAGGTAGCAGCTTCTAGGATGTAAACCAAAATGTAGAAGAACAGTGCAAGCCCAAAACCCATAAACGAACAAAAAGCACTGTTTAGAGGAGAAACCAAGCACCGGACAGCTCTAGGTAAAATCCAAAGATTTATTAAAACAAAAACACTACGTAAAACGCTTGACAAAACACCGCATTTTTCGTCTATACATCAGACTTCATCAGACAACAAGAAACAGAATAAAAACCATGTATATATACTGACAAAAAAATCAAATAATCCAATGAAGATACATCTCATAAATATGTAACATACGTATGTGATGTGAAATGACTGACTCCATGATTAACACATTTTCCTACTACCATAACTCAACCATGAATTCTGGTATTCTGGTAAAAAATTCATACCTAAGCTTCCAAAAAAGAAATGTGTAAGTTATACTCACGTATATAAAAATGTTTAAACTATTATAAATATACATGACCTATAAGTTAAAACTCAGGAAGAGGTAAGCTCTCAGACAGCTCTTGCACCAAAAATCGAATCTTTACACAACACTCCCATCAAGTGGCCAAAATGAAAATGACATGAAGATGCACAAGAAAAACAAATCTAAATATAATTTATATATATGTGTATAAAATGTAAGTAAACGGTGTGTAAATGGATGAGAGTCCATAAATAAATAAATAAATAGTTTGTAGAAATAAATATTGTAAATATCTCTCCAAAACCTGCAATGAACAATATATAACATGCATATAAATAGTTCTAATGTATAAATCTATAAAAATGTAATATAATATAGTATATAAAATCTCACTAAAAATATATATCTCAATAACTGTTAAAAAGCTGTTAATTAAGAAAAATGTTTTACGAAAAAATTAGATGAGTAAACATGTGTAAAAATTAAGTATGACTAATTATAGTCTAGCAGCCCTCATCTTTAAGACCGGTGCTAGGGAAACATTGTCATTTAAACCTGGGAACCTATTGGCTTCCAAAATAATTTGCCAATATAGTTCCCGATATTTAATCTTGGTTTCCCATAAGCCACCCCTCTCATCTTTCTGAACTTCTTCTATAATAAAAAATGTGTATTTAGCTAGGGGACAAGTAATAATGCATTAGTGGCTTTTTTATTTTTTATATCGTTAATATGTTCATATATTCTTCTTCTAATTTTCCTCTCTGTCTTACCTATGTAAAAACTGGAGCAAATTCCACATATAGCAATATATACCACTCGAAAAGAATCACAAGTACTATGAGTTTTACTCATAATTTCTTTTCCCCTAGTTTCAATAAAGACACTCCGAGTGATGAGAGGGGTGGCTTATGGGAAACCAAGATTGAATATCGGGAACTATATTGGCAAATTATTTTGGAAGCCAATAGGTTCCCAGGTTTAAATGACAATGTTTCCCTAGCACCGGTCTTAAAGATGAGGGCTGCTAGACTATAGTTAGTCATAATTCATTTTTACACGTTTACTCATCTAATTTTCCTTAAAAAAAATTTTCTTAACAATTTAACAGCTTTTTAACAGTTATTGAGATATATATTTTTAGTGAGATTTTATATACTATATTATATTACATTTTTATAGATTTATACATTAGAATTATTTATATGCATGTTATATATTGTTCATTGCAGGTTTTGGAGATATATTTACAATATTTATTTCTACAAACTATTTATTTATTTATGGACTCTCATCCGTTTACACACCATTTACTTACATTTTATACACATATATATAAATTATATTTAGATTTGTTTTTCTTGTGCATCTTCATGTCATTTTCATTTTGGCCACTTGATGGGAGTGTTGTGTAAAGATTCGATTTTTGGTGCTAGAGCTGTCTGAGAGCTTACCTCTTCCTGAGTTTTAACTTATAGGTCATGTATATTTATAATAGTTTAAACATTTTTACATACATGAGTATAACTGACACATTTCTTTTTTGGAAGCTTAGGTATGAATTTTTTACCAGAATACCAGAATTCATGGTTGAGTTATGGTAGTAGGAAAATGTGTTAATCATGGAGTCAGTCATTTCACATCACATACGTATGTTATATATTTATGAGATGCATCTTCATTGGATGATTTGAATTTTTTGTCAGTATATATACATGGTTTTTATGCCGTTTCTTGTTGTCTGATGTACAGATGAAAAACGCAGTGTTTTGTCAAGCATTTTACGTAGTGTTTTTGTTTTAATAAACCTTTGGATTTTACCTAGAGCTGTCCGGTGCTTGGTTTCTCCTTTAAACAGTGCTTTTTGATAGCTTCTAGTATGTCCCTGGTAGGGAAACCTCTGAGAAAGGCTGTAGAGGTAGATGCAGCCCTGGTAGAATGTGGTCTTATCCCCTGTGGGATAGGTTTTCCATGGTGCTTATAGCAGAAATGAATGCAATGGCCTATCCATTTAGAAATAGTTTGCTTTGAAATGGCCTTCCCCTCTGCCCCTGCAGCAAATGCCACCAGCAGCTGTTCAGATTTCCTGAAAGGTTTTGTTCTGTCCAAGTAAAATCTAAGTTGTCTGTGCACATCTAAGCAGTGCAGTATCAATTCCCCTTTGTTCTGTGGATTAGAAAAGAAGGTTGGCAAATGAACGGACTGATTAAGAGCCACACTGGATACTTCCTTGGGCATGAAGGAGGGATTGGTCCTGAGGGACACCCTGTCCGCATGAAAGATGATAAAAAGGCTCTACTGCTATAAGGGCCTGTAATTCAGACACCCTTCTTGCTGAAGTGATGGCTAAAAGGAAGGCCGTTTTCCAAGAAAGGAATTTTAAATCTGCACTTGCAGCTGGCTCAAAAGGAGATAGAGCAAGTTTTTTTCCAATATAAAGTTAAGGTCCCAGGCTGGAGTTGGGGCTCTCCTGGGTGGTCTTAAGTTTTTGGCCCCTCTGAGGAACTGCTTGAGCAGAGGATGAGAGAAGAGGGGTGGTTCTGTGTTGCAATGAGCTGAAATGGATGAGGCATGAATTTTGATGGAGGAAAAGGAAAGGCTGCTGTGAAGCATCTCAGTTAAGTATTGAAGAATCTGAGGTAAATTGGGTAATACTGTGCCCATCCCCTGAGTTTGGTTTCAGGAACAGAATCATTTCCATTTTTCAGCATAGGATTTGCTAGTACTAGGCCTCCTTGCCTCCAGAATGACGTCCAACACTTGTTTACCGAGGGATGGTAATGGAGAGCTCAGGTAATTAGCCAGGCTGCCAGGTTCGGGGTTTGAAGCTGAGGGAGCAGAATTTGGCCCTCCTGCTGGGACAGCAGGGTAGGGGACTGAGGCAGGTGCCATGGTGCCAGCAGTGACACAATGTGCAAGAGGAGGTACCAGTGTTGGCATGGCCAGTCTGGTGCAATCAGTATCGTACTTGGTTTGTCCTGTTTGATCTTTAGTAGTACCTTGTAGAGGAGAGGCAGAGGATGAAAGGCATAAATGGACAGATTTTTCCAGGTGAAGGACAGGGCATCCACTTTCCAAGCTTGTTTGTGGGGAGTCCTTGTGCAGAATTTGTCCAACTGGTAGTTCTGGGGGGAGGCAAACAGGTCTATATTTGGGCACCCCCATTTGTTTATCAACATGTTGAATGTCTTTGGTTCCAGTTTCCATTTGTGTGGGTGCATGAGATTTCTGCTTAGTTCGTCTGCCAGTGTGTTTAGCTTTCCTGGCAGGAATTGAGCCTGTAGTTGCACTTGGTAGCTCAAGGCTGTGTTCCACAGAGCCATGGCTAGTCTGCAGAGAGGGTATGAGTGGGTTCCCCCCTGCTTGTTTATGTACCACATAACTGTGGTGTTGCCGTCTTTACCATTAATTGTCCTGGAATAATGTGGTCCTTGAAGGCTGTCAGAGCATTCTGTACAGCTAACATTTCTTTTTGATGGATATGCAGGTACATTTGACTTGGGCTCCATTTGCCCTGAATGCACTTCCCTGCCAAATGAGCCCCCCCTGCATAGTCAGACGTGTCTGTTGTTAGGGTTTGGGCGGCAGGGGGTAGAGTGAATGGCAGTCCCTTGTTTTCGTGGCAGGCCTCTGCCCACCAAAGGAACTCTAACTGTAGGCAAGGTATGATAGGAATCATTGCTTCTAGATCATGAGAATGTTGACACCATAGGCTTTTTAGATACCACTGTAGTTTCCTCATATGCAGTCTTGCATATGAAATTAGGAGAAAGCAAGAGGCCATGAACCCCAAGACTTGCAGTATTTGTCTTGCAGATAGCAGGCGTTTTTGTGGCCATTAGTTTGAAGTAAGCTGTCAAATAAACTTGTTACTCTGGCGTGAGGAAAGCCATCTGGGAAGTTGTATTCAAGCTTGCTCCCAGGAATACAATTTGTTGACAGGGTACAAGATGTGATTTCTTTTTGCTTATGGTGTACCCCAGAAAAGTTAGCACCTTTTGTACAAATGCCACATGATTCAAAAGTATGTCCTGGCTTTCTGCCTGAATTAAACAATTGTCCAGGTATGGGTATATTTGAATATTTCTTTGCCTGCAAAATGCAATGACTGGAGATAGGCACTTTGTGAATACCCTGGGCGCAGTAGATATGCCAAAGGGCAGTGCAGAGAACTGATAGTGCATGTAGCCTGCTTGGAAGCGTAGGTATCTTCTGTAAAATTCCCTGATTGGGATGTGCAGGTAGGCTTCCTTTAAATCCAGTGTTGTCAAACAGGCATCCCTGCCTAGCATAGGAAGCAACTGGTGAAGAGTTAGCATCTTGAATTTTGGGATCACTAAAAAGGTGTTTAGGATAGAGAGATCCAGGATAGGACGCCATGTGTTGTCTTTTCTGGGCACCAGGAAAAGTCAAACCTTGTCCCCTTTCCTCTTCTGGGAGGGTTTGAATAACCCTTATACTTAAGAAAGTACTTACTTTTGAGCCTCTGCCCACTGATTTGGAGGCAGATCTGGCCAACCGTTTGGGGTTGGTAAAGTGTGGAAGTGTAAGCTGTATCCTTGGGAAACTATACTTAAAACCCATTTGTCCTGGGTAATGAGTTCCCAGTTTTTTGCCTGCAGAGCAATCTTTCCCCCTAAAGGAGCAGTCAGTTGAGAAGGGCTTGGAAGTTTTAAAGTTATGTCATATAGACAGTTTACCATAGGGGGGAGTCTTACTTCTCCCTGATTTGGAAGTGGAAGCCCCCCACTGCTTTGTCCTGTGGGTACCTTGGGACTGAAGCCTGGGTGTTCTGCTGGTTCTGGGTTTGGACTGAGAAGGTCTGGAAGAGGAAGGAAAGGACCAATTCTTAGAGGGCCAATGCCTACTAAATCTTGGAGGCTGTACTTGCAGGAAATCTTTAACAGTTTGCATAGATTTAGCTTTTTCCTCCATCTTTTTAAGTACTACTTCTGCTTTGTTGCCACACAGGCGGTCCTGGTTTAAGGGAGCATCCAGCAATTTAGCTTTAACATGATCTGGCAAAGATGGCTCCTTAAGCCAAGCATGTCTTCTAAGTACAGACCCAATGACAACATCCCTGCAAGATGCCTCTAGTGAATAAAAACCACACTGCAAAGTATGTTTTCCAACTTGTTCAGCAGAATAAATTAAATCCTGTAAATCCTTATTTTCAGCACAGTCAGGAATCAACATCAGTTTCTGTTTAAGCAATCCAATAATATGCCACTGATACTTTAACATATGAAATTGGCAGTTTAAGGCCCTAATGGCCAAGGTAGCAGAAGTGTATACCTTCTTACCCCATCTATCCAGCGCCCTGGAATCTCTATCAGAGGGGATAGGATTTTAGGAAGTAGTAGCTTTAATGCCCTTGGGTCCCTGTGAAATGGTCTCAGGATCCGCAGTAGGATTTTTAAAGAGGAACTTGTGAGAGTCAGGAACCCTGTAATATCTATCTGGTTTTCTGGGAGCAGGAGGTAAGGAGTCAGGGAGGGGCCAAGCTAGATTCCAAAAAGGCATCATCAACAATGTCCAGTACAGGGGGGATAGCTAAAGGCCTGTGTTAGGGCAGGAGTAAGAAATCCCTAAGCCTCTTTTTAGAATCAGAGTAATCCTTGCTTTCCCAGCGAAAATGCTCCCTAAGAGTATGCAAGGTTTCACCAAAACAGAAATCCTCTGGAGGGGAAGCAGAGGGAATACAGTCCTCTACATCAGAATCCTAATAGGTAGATAAGACTAAATCCTGGTCATCAGAGGAAACAGAAATTTCGGAATCCTGATCAGAAGTACCATAAGCAAATTCAGTCCTAGGTCTCTCAGAGGGGGAAGATTGGCTTTCCCTGATTAAAGTAATAAGGTCTTCAGCCATTCTTATCATTTGTTTTTTACCCACAGAGGCCTGACCATGCGGTCTGGGCATCAGTTTTCTAGGCATGGATCGAGTTTTAGGCCTTGAAGAAGATGGCATCGGTTTAATATGCAAGTCAGTAGGCCTGAATACACCCTCAGAAGCCGGTGCCTGCACAGCGGCTCTGGACCCATCCAAGGTAGAGACATCCGCAGGTTCCACATTTGAAGCATCTTGAGGCATACCAGACTCCAAATGGGTCTTAGTAGAGGCCTGCGAATCTATGCGGGTATCAGGGGCTGCGAAAGCACCTCACTGAGTACCGGCGAACTGGCAACTAGCTTAGGAGAAGCATCGTCGGCAGCTTTGGACCTAGGCGGCCTGTCTCTGTCTTTATCTTTGCGTTTTTTCGGAATGTCGGTAGTCGGGTGGCTTACCGAAGACATGTCTGGGTAATTGAATTGAGTACCAAAATATTTAGAAGCATAAATATACAGACGATGAATAGTTCGTGGTTTAAATAAGGCACAAAACCAACAGCGAGGTACATTGTGGTCAGGGCCTAAGCAAGGATTACAATATGAATAAAAATCTTTATGAGGTATTTGCTTTCCACAAGAAATACAATTATTGACTTTTACTAACATTGGTTTACAGCAAGAAAAAGTTTCCCCAGCAGGGTACTTAGCTTTAGTTGAAGACTTCGGTTCTGAAACTCGAAAACGAAAATTTCAGGAGTTGGACAACGGGCACTTGCGAACTGCTTCTGCTTCAGGCACCGCACGGCAAGAAAGACTGATGTAATGGTGTCGGTTGCATGCTTTATACCCCTGACTACCTGAAGTCATGGAAGATGAGACAGCAAACGATGCAGAACCCAAGACTTTGATAATCAGGCTGACTGAGGGCTACTGCAAGTAGATAACCCAAATGTGATGACTGCAACAGTGAAGCACGAAGAGCATCCCCACATGCAAAAATAAAATAAGAAGGAAGATCAGTAAAACAAAACCCCAACAGGGCACTTATCTGCAATGGTTTGATGAACCAGCAATGAAATGGGCGTTTGGACAGACGGCAAAGAAGATCTGAGGATGGTACTGCAGCAGTGAAATGAGCGGACATCCTGTGTTCCAAGGAAGGCTCAGGCTACTAGGTTTCCCCATGTTAGAAATGTACACTATTAACGATGCATGAAGGGGTTAAAGAAGCATCAGAAAATACTGGTGAACTGTAAGGTAAAGGAGGTGGAAGGGTTTTTATACCATCCTTGGCCCTATGAATTCCCAGGTTCACAGGAGATGGTGAGTGGGAAAGTCAAATGCAGTGCTGACCACACTCAAACCTCTACATTTATGGTGGGTTGACTACACAACTATACAGTGTTCACTGTGTAGTTCACTGTTACAGTCACTACATCAGGAAGACTTCCACAGTTGGTAACCCTTGCAGTTAGAAGAACCCTGTCGTAGCCATAGAGAATATGTTCAGTATGTAATGCCTGGTGGGAAAAGTGTAGAAAAAAGATCAAGTAATTGCTTCCAGGATATTTTATGGACTAAACCCTTTTATAAAGATTGTGGTAGTTGCTGTGCCCCTCCTAAAGTTAGAACCACCTTTCAGCTCCAGGCATTTACTATTGAGTTTACATCAGACATTAATACAATACGTTATCTACTTAAAAATGGTCTGAATACTGGCAGCAACCCATTTTTTCTTTCACAAAGCCCCAAAATGTCCAGATTTCCTTAAGTCTTTTGTTATATCCAAACAATCTATACTGCTTGTATACATCTCACAAATGCAAATCTCTCACCTCCATATAATGATGAAAAGAAAAAATGCTGGCAACTGAGTACCTTCATTAAATGCTACCACTGTAATTAATGTGTGCATAACGGAGGCGATAGTGCATGTTATGAAAGTAAGCCTCTTTTCACGAGGGCATTCTGAAACCATCCTAAAAGAGGCAACTGCAACTAGAAAAAATGTTTTCCAGGACAGGAATTTGAGATTTGCTAATGCAGACGGTTCAAAGGATGCCAAGGTTAGCTTTCCAGGAGAAAGATGTAGTCTCACGCTATAGTCAGAATCTACCCAAGTTGCCTGAGGTGGAGGATGCCCTGAAAGAACAGTTTGATGGGGAGGAGGGGTCCAAAGATAAACAGGTGGAGATGGTTGACGTGTGTACTTCTAATGCAGGAATACACCAAACCATTAGAAAAGAGCTTGGTGAAACACTGCAGGACCACAGACTCATCTTTCTCTTTAGAGTGCAGATACCTACTTTGTTATCAAGATGGCAAACCTCTTTCACTTCGCAAACGTCCCTTAATGTTAAGCTCATCTCTGGAAAACAGATGCCCAAAAGGAAGAGTTGTATTCTCCTAGGTTCACAATGGACAGTTTGGTCTGCATGAAGAATCCCACGCACTGCATCAAAAGGTCTACTTACTGAAGCAGCAGAGTAGGCTTTTTCATTACCAGCTGTATCAGGTGGGAGAAAAAATGCTGCATCAGCCAGGGCTGCAGAGGCTACACCATTTGCCATACTGACCAAGTATCCCACTTTAGTTATCAGAGAATGTTACAAGTTGTAGTCAGCCTAGTTCCCTTAACTGACTCCATGGATACCATTCCAGAGTCAGCTAGGATCTTGGAGAAGAATGTAGGAAGACTGCCTCATATAGAAATGGCCATGTGGGAGTTTGCCTCCAAATTATTTCTCTCACAAACATTCACGAGAACTTTCTTGACCAGAGGAATGGCAATAGGCTTTGGTGGGCCTAACTCCTGTAATTCCATGGCTCTTTGTCTGGAGAAGCCTCAAGGACTTGCCAATGGAAATGCTCTCTCACGGGGAGAGAAAGAGACTATCCCCAAAAGACAACATCTGGTGGAGAGTAAGAGGCCATACTGTCCTCTCTATCGATATCATACAATAATGAAAGGATGTCTGGTATCTATTGCCCGGGTCCTCCCCATCATCTTCAGAATTAGTGATGTCAGTACGACTCTGGGAAACCTGCCTCTTCTTCCTGAATGGCCTAACTGCAGACACAGTTGGCTTATATGGATCAGGCTGAAAAATTTATAAAAAATGGAAAAAGCCAAGAAAGTACAGTTGTGTACACTTACCATAACTGTAGATGTTCGAGTGTATTCACTGTTGCAATCCTAACTAATGGGTTATCCGTCCCCCGGTAGCCTTCGGTCGGCCAGAATACCAAAGGTAAGTAAAAATGACGTTGGTTGCAAAGGATGTCAGGGCATCCGATACAAAAGGAGGCAGCCGATGTCACTTCCTCAGTCTTTCTTGCCATAGCAGTCGGGAGCCCCCAGAAAATAAGGCTTAAACCAAAAACAAATTTGGCAAATAAATTCAGCCTGTACCTCAGGAAAATAGAATAGGAGAGGACTAAAAAAGGGGGAAGGAGGGGAGGGAAACCAGGACTGCAACAGTGAATACACTCCAACATCTACATTTATGGTAAGTGTACACAACTGTACTATGTTCATCGTATTTCACCATTACAGTCCTAACTAATGCGTTGATTACCAAAGCCCAGAGAAAAAGGAGGGGGGAACCAACAGCATCAAGGGTTGGAGATAATGCCCTGCAAAACAGCAGTGGCAAACCCTGCCCTGGCTCTGGAAAACAGAGCCAAATTATAATGCAGTAGGAATGAAAATCTCTATGGAGAATCTGCTTTTCACAGGTAAGGCAATTATTAACTTTTTCTGACATTCGTTAAGGCAAGAAAAGAGGATCCTCAACGGGGTTACTTAGCTGTAGTAGACGTCAACTCTTGTAGTCGGAAACCAACAAAGGCAAACTGCCGACTGGCACTCGTGCATGAAAAGCTTCTGCATCGGGCTCTGCAGCAAGAAAGACTGAGGAAGTGACTTCGGCTGCATCCTTTTGTATCAGACGCCCTGACGTCCTTTACAACCGACGGCAACCAACGTCACTTTTACTTACCTTTGGTATTCTGGCCGACCGAGGGCTACTGGGGACGGATAACCCATTAGTTAGGACTGCAACAGTGAAACACGATGTACATCCAGCTTAACCTAGTTTTAGAAGGGAGGAACCAGACATTTGGTGACTGGTCAAGAGACAGGATTTGCTTTCCTGAGGTCACAGGCCCAGAAAGAATAATAGATTTAGCAACCATTGAGGGCTTAGGAGCCCTAGGTGGGATGCCTGGATGCTCTGACTTTTACATGGCTGCATAGATGTTCTCCTTCATGATAAGCAAGGGCAAACTGCTTTTACTTTGGTCAAGCAGCAAGCATAACTCCTGGATGGACGAGTCTTCACCATTTCCTGTGATGTCTAATGGCATTTTTGTCTGCTAAGATGTGCCTTCTAGAAGGTGTGACAGCCTTCCAAGGAGCATCCACTACAGTCTCTGCCAAACTACAAATGAGGTACAGGGTGCCAGTTTAAGTTACTCCATGTTGCTGAAGTTTTTGGACCTAGAAGGCCAAGCAGAGTCATCCAATTCCCTGGCATTATTTTTCTTATTGCTGCGCATCTCCTTTTGTATGGAGAAGATGCTGGACTGGTACTGTTTGGGAATATGACAGACTATGAATACACATCCACAAGCTTACTTTTCTTAAGGTAGGCCATGGACAGTAATTCACTACACGCATAATGTCTTCCAGCCAACATTCCCAGCAGATTTCACAAGCATTTACTCCATGCTCCAAGCCTAGGCAGTACATGAACTTATATCAGTCCTTAAAAGATATTTGCTTTTCTTGGACAGCATGCCCAATACCCCATATCAAGGAGAGAAGACAGACAGACAGACATACACACGTAAACATCAGCTAAACACAGCACTGCTAACTACATTTTCTAAGAATGTACAAGAAAAAGAAAAATACTGGCCTCAGTGTTATGGCCTAACTTGTACATCATGCAACAGACATCAAGAAAGAACCGAACATGGTCAGACATATATAAACCAGGTGTGTGGGGACATCAGCTTGCAAAGAAAGAAGAGTCCCTGGCTCTGGCAGTCTAGCCAGACATAGACGTAGCCCATGATAGAGTTCCCTGATGTAATGACTGCAGCTGTAAACCACACAAACAACACAGTTCATGGAGGATACTTTCATGAGTCTTCTAAGTTGGGAATTGCTGATTGAAAGGATCAGTGTCAGTTATTCTAAAAGTGTATTAGTTCTGATTTAAGCATTTGGGTTTCAGGCCAGTTATTTTACATTAAGAAGGTTTGTGGACTGCACTCTTGTGGGAGGAGAGGCTAGATTCTGCCCTTCCGAGCTGCAAATTTCTGGTTAAAGGCTTATTGTGCCTGCCTATTTGAATGGTTTCTTTCTGAAATTGGTGCGCCTTGTTTGCTGTAGCATAGACTATATTCAGGCCTGCTGAATTTAGCTTTGTTTGTACAACTTGAGCACTAATCCAGGCCAATCTTTTTTGGAGAAGGTTCCCCTGCACCCTAGTGGCAGGAGTGTGCACTTAGAACTTGTCTGATTGAAGACTGCTCGAATAAGGCTCAGTTTTGAGCTTTTTTACTGGTTAACTGGGCAATTTGCTTAAATCAGTTTGCTTGTTTTCTATGGTTATAAAAATGTACTTTATACATCTGCTTTTACTGTATTTGCGTTTCTTTCTACTTTATTTTGCTTTTGCTGCCTGTTCTTAAAAGTACTTAACTGCATTTATTCTGCTGCATGTATTACTGGTTGTTAGCAGCCTGATTAAATTGTAACTGTTATTCTAAGCCTTTGGTTTAAACACTTGGGCTTCAGAACAGTTGTTTTACATTAAAAAAGTTTGTGGTCTTCACCGTTGTGGCAGAACAGGTAGCTTACATCCTTCTAAGTTGTGAGTTGCTAACTGAAGGCTTAGTGTCTGTTATTCTAAAAGTGTATTAGTTCTGGTTTAAGCACTTAGGCTTAGGGCCAGTTATTTTACATTAAGAATGTGTGGTCTGCACTCTTGTGGGAGGAGAGGGTAGATTCTGCCCTTCTGAGCTGGGAGTTTCTGGTTAAAGGCTTATTGTGCCTGCTTATTTGAACTGTTTCTTTCTGAAATTGGTACGCCTTGTTTGCTGTAGCAAAAGTCTAGATTCAGACCTGCTAAATCTAGCTTTGTTTGTAGATCTTGAGCACTAATTCAGGCCATCTTTTTCTAGAGAAGGTTCCACTGCACCCTAGTGGCAGGAATGTGCAGTTAGAACTTGTCTGATCGAAGACTGCTGGAATGGGGTTACGTTTTTAGCTTTTTATTGGTTAATTTGTTTAAATCAGTTTGCTTATTTGCTACTGTTATACTAAAAAAAAAAAAAAGACACTTTATGCATCGCCGCTTAGCTAGGGTTAAAATGTTCCCGGCGTCACAAAGTCTGCTCTTCAAATTTTCCCTTAGAACTAGCCAGTTTTTTTAGTTTTAGCACTCAAATATATTTCTTTGAGCTCATCACTTGCTCAGAACTCATTGTAAGCAATAAATAAGCTACAAATTACTACAGCACTCAACTTTCCTCACAGTCTAGAGGAAAACAGTTTTAGTACTTAATAAGCACCTATCCAGGCATGTCTATGGGTCAGCTCCCATTATTTTCTCCTATCTACCTGATGAATCTGGACATCTTGGGGCAATGCAGCAATTGCCTCATGAACACAGACAACCCTCTCCTCCTACCACCCAACACTACAACCTGTCAGAGATGCACTTATATACTCAAACTGGAAAGCAAAGCTCTCTTCACCCAAGACTGGACTAGACAGTCAAGAGGAGAGGGTAAACACTTGCACCACACCACACTTCACATAGTCCCTCAAAACCTACACTACCAAAACACACACACAGAAACACAAAATACACACCTACATTCATGGAGGCTATCAATAAAAATCTGCCCATGCAAAAGAGATTGCCGAAACAGAAATGCAAGCAACCTCCACCCCCCAACACAACTCAAATGACACATAGCCCACAAACTCAGTGTGCCACCCAACCACAGCCCATAAGGCATAACAACGTACTCAGCAATATAGTCATAGGTGACTTATAGTTAGCCACACTGATGTTCCACTCACTAGGCTAAACAAGGAGAAAGTTACTGTTAGCTGCCTGTCGGGTGCCAAGATCCGCCATATAACGCACACACTCGGGTCACTCCACAAGTACAAATATGACTCTTGTCACTGCCCATGTTGGTGTGAATGACCTGAGACGTACCTCCCTGGACTACATGAAAAGAGACATGGAGGAGGTCTCCGATCGTGTAGCCCAGGCAGGTATGACCCTAGCCCTAGGTAGCATCCTGCCATCACCCAGAATTATACCACAGTACAAGGACAAAATGACTGACTTCAACAATTGGCTAAGCTTCTGGTGTCATTCTAAGGGGATCCAGTATCTGTCTGCCTGGGATGACATGATTGACAGACCACGAAACTTTGCCAGAGATGACCTGCACCTGTCGCCCTTGGGATTCTGGATACTGGATAAGGCTATTGCCACCCCTATAGTGCCTTTTTTAGGCAAGGTTCAAATGACAAATTCACCACCGTAACAGGTACAAGCAAGCAAAATCTGAGGGTAATACTACTCAATGCTAGAAGTCTAAACCTCAACATGCACTCAATCGAGGCACTCCTTAAAATGGAGAACATTCACCTCTGTGCAGTGACAGAGACCTGGTTCAAGGCTCCAGAGTGCACCCCTGCATTACCAGGCTATACTTCATACCACACCTTTCGGCCACCTAACCTGGACCGAAACACTAAAGGCGGAGGTGATATTCATTGAGGATATCCACACCTCCAGGTTAGTTGCTCAGCATAATGCATCCGAGATTATCAAAGTGCAACTAACTCTGGGCAAAACCACAATCCAAATCCACCACCATGCCGGAGGATTCCCACTCCTCGTTTCTTGATACACTGGAAAATATTAGTGTACAACCTAACATCCTAATAATGGGCAATTTCAACTACCCCACCATTAACTGGAAAAACAACTCATGTACCAACTTCTTTTACTCAACGTTTTCTGGAATTCATAAATTCCAATGCCTTGGATCAACATATCCACACCCCCACCAAGGGCAGCAATATCCTAGATCTGGTCATTACCAACATGGGGACCGGTGTTCCACACCAGAGGTCAATTCCTCGTTGTTCAGATCCGACCGCAAGCTAATCACCCTAGACATCCACATCCCACCACCATCCCCCATTAGGGAACCCACCGTAAAAAATTTCTCCAAAGCCAACTTCACGCTTCTTAAGACAGAAGTGGCAAACTTCACGACACCCATGCAGACGGACAATAGAGGTACGACTATGGAATCCTAACAAATGCACTTTATAAGCACTTACACAAGTGCATGGATCGTGCTATCCCTAACGGAACCAAGATGCTATCCTCTAAAAAAAGGAAGCCAATCTGGTGGTTGCTATAAACAAACTCTACAAGAGAAGAAAGAAACTGCTGCAAAAAAAAGAGTAAAATCCCATGACTGGAGGAACTCCCTGGTCAGCCTCAGTAAGAAGCTGAGATCCCTCATAAAATCATCCAAAGCTAGCTACGAAAACAAAATCGCCACTGTTTCCGAAGACAACCACAAAGCATTCTATAGCTATGTCAAGAATCTCAGTGGCAACACTAAGATCTGCTCTGAGTTACAGCACAATGGCACTAAATATACAGAACCAACGGATATTGCCAACATCCTGGCAGACAGGTTTAGTGCCAACTTTAACCCCCCTCTCACCCCCTAAAAGGCCCATCTCTATACCGGAAGAATGCAAAGTTCCTGTAATCACGACTGCACAGGTAAAAACCACACTCTCCAAAGCCAAGAACACAGCATCCATGGGACCTGACAACATCCTAGGCTGCATTCTACACAAACTACAGAACGAACTGGCATCCCACCTAAGCAACACGTTTAATCATAGCCTCACCTCAGGCTTTGTGCCCACGGAATGGCGCACAGCAACTGTTATCCCACTCCACAAAGGGGAATCCACCATGGACCCCGGGAACTATCGCCCCATTAGTCTGATGAGCCTGGTCTGCAAGGCCATGGAACGTATCATCATGGAACTTATAAACAAAGACATTGGTAATCTTCAAACTCTGGACCCAACCCAGTTTGAGTTTGTAAAAGGCAGATCATGTCTGCTAAACCTGATAGACTTCTTTGAAGTAGTCACCACAGTTGTAGATGAGGGTAAGGTGGTTCACACAGCCTATCTAGATCTTGCCAAGACTTTCGACACTATCCCCCACTCTGAAATTATAAATAAACTCACTAAACTAGGTATAAATCCCTATGTCACAAGATGGGTTGCTAACTAGCTCAGTGACAGAACCCACACTGTGAAAGTAGCAGACTACAAATCCAACTTCAGACCAGTGGCAAGTGGAGTACCACAGGATTCAGTCCTGGGTCCTCTCCTGTTTGGTATCTACTTACTCTGAAGTACAGGCTAACACAGAACGTCTCTGGCTAATGAAGTTCGCAGATGACAGCAAACTTTGAGCCATAACTGAAACTCCTAACGATGTGGACATCCTACAAAAGGGCCTCACTGAGACAGATGCCTGGTGTCAAAGTTATGGTCTCAAGCTCAAAAAATGCACCGTCATCCCCGTTGGTAAAAACTCTGTACCCATGAACTACCACATAGGCGGTAGTCTGCTTAACACCGAAAGTGTTATAAGAGACCTTGGGACACAGGTGAACAGTAGTCTCTCCTTTGATAATCACATCGCCACAGTAGTCAGGAAATCCTTCTACGTAGCACACCTCATCACAAAAGGTTTCTCATCCAGGAAAAATAGAGGTAATTGTACCCCTCTACTCATCACTCATTAGACCCAGTATAGAGTACAATGCCCCTTTTGGTATGTACCTCACAAGACATCTACAACTGAAAAGGCCGCAGAAACACCTCACAAAGAGGATTACCGGCCTCAAATAGATGCCCTACACAGATAGTCGCAAAAAACACAGCTTTACTCTGTCGCATATCGCCTACTCAGAAGCAATCTCTGCCTAACATACAAAGCTATATCAAACCCAGAGCTGTTGGACATGCTCCACTTAAATAAATCCCAATCCCTCCGAGCTACACCCTCTAAGGACCTAAACCTTCTCACCACAATAAACAGAACATGTTGGAGGGATAGATTCCTGTTCCAGAGACTTCCCATACTCTGGAACAAACTACCTATCTGTATCAAACAAAGCTCCTCATTAGCACTCTTCAAGAAAAACCTTGATGATTGGATGGGAAATAGGAAATTCACCCTGGGGATCACTTCTGTGGCTCTGTTGAACAAGGGTACAGGAAAATAATTTTCTTGGCTGGCAAAAGCCAGGGTACCTTTTTGGATAGGCTTATACAGGCCCTAGGGCCAACAGCCTAGTACCTACCTATGAACCTATGTTCTTCGTAAGTGGAGCTAAGGAAAGTCAGGAGTGCAGGCAAACAACTGGCTAGATCCTGCTGCTCTGGCTGACATATACGCTGTATCACAAGCCAGTACAAAGCCTTGGATTCCTTGTGTGTTATGACAGCTGCTAACTGTGAAATAGGGTTTATTTTAGAGCCACAGCTGGAACAGCAACATCAAGTCTGAGCATCTCGGTCCAGGCCTACCAATCTCCGGCAAATAGTTTATAAAGTGTAATTTGCTTGGAACAAATCCCAGAGTATCTGAGTGTTCCCCGTTTTGACAGTCTAGATCACTAAAGGTATCCATTATATGTGGAACCACTCAATAAGGCTGCTGTCATAACAAGTCTGCTCCAATCTCTTCTATGGAAAGTCTTGCATAAATTCACCAAAGAGGTCAAATGTTTTCCGTTTGCCACTAGTCAGATATAACAAAAAGAGAGACAAGCACCTACCTGATGAGGGAGGGAAATACAAATGGAGGAACATACTTACAGTTCCCTAT
The DNA here is from genome assembly GCF_019279795.1 of Protopterus annectens. Classification (NCBI taxonomy): domain Eukaryota; kingdom Metazoa; phylum Chordata; order Ceratodontiformes; family Protopteridae; genus Protopterus; species Protopterus annectens. The sequence continues at coordinate 1,615,924,218 of NC_056737.1, forward strand.
AGGAGACAGATGGTGGTACAAGAAAAAAAATAGGTTCTGACTAAATGGGGGAGAACTTAAAACATATCCCTTGGTCAGGAGTTGAAAGTGATGTTCCAGCACAATGAGTGGAGGAGGTATTGCAACTTCTGTGCATGTAAAGGGTTTCAGTACTGTGCAGCATTACCTACTTATTTTCCTAAATTCTTACTTCTCTTCTAGATGCATAAGTATTAGGCTAGCTGCACTCGAGGGTCATTTTAAGCCTAGCCAATTTTCCTTTTGGTGCTTGAATTAACCTATACAGTTTAGTGTAAGATTGGCCTTACCCACATATTAATCCTGGTGAAGAAAAACTGGGATTAATAACAGATAATTTGAATATATGTGTGCATGGGATAAAAGAATGTAGATGCTGCCTCTGTCCATTATTAGTATGGGGGCAATCCAGGGGTAAATTATCTATTACTATCCACAGATCCAAGTTGTGTTTAAATATGGGCAGAGTTGAGTGTTGTTTAACATGCATGGGGACTCTGTTCCAGAGCAATGATATCCTCTCTCCAAGATATACCTGTCCATACAAACTCATCTGTTGATAGTGTGGGGAACTAAACCTATTCTGCAACGAGTATTTCTGATGCCATTTCAATTGCTCATGTGCAGTACGTCCATCGGTATTTGGTCGGAGGATGCCTTGCATGCTGGACAGGTCACCCCTTAGCAGACTGTAGGATAGAGAGTATTTGAATCTGATGTCTTGATACTTTTAATAAGGTGTATCTGTGAGCTTTCCACTTGTTTGTGTCTGGACAGATACATACCAAAGAGGGGCATTATACTCATGAGTGGCCTAATGGGGACAATGACATCCCAAGATCTAAACATAATCCCTTTGTTTATAAGTTGAGCAGTACGGAAGGACTTTCTTATGGAGGTGGACAAATGTTGCTCGAAGTTTAGGTCACTGTTCACACAAGTTCCCAAATCCCAAACAAGTGGATCAACACTTACGGGCATATTGTCAATGAGGTATCTCCCCAGGGTAAATGACTTCCCAAAGGAAACAATAACATTTGTTGGCATTTAGTTTCAGTCCATGATTTTGGCATTAGTTATTTATTTGGGACAAAACTTCCTGCAGGATGGCTAAGTCAGTTGGGGACACAAAAACTGCTCACAGTTTGCAGTCACCTGCTAACTTATCCAGAGCCCTTTGGTTTTGTTTTCTACTTCGTAGAAGAAGATGCCAAACAGGCAACTGAACCCTGGAGAACTCCACTGGTATCTCTGTGGATATAGAACACTGGAGATCAAAATAAGGAAAGCTGTCTGTGAGCCAGACAGCAGTCCAGGGGGTCATTTCCAGAGTATTTAGCTCTGCTAAATAAACATTAAATAACCCTTCTCTAACTCCTGAAAGTGATATGATGTTTAAAATCTTTCATATGAAACAAAGCCCTTGTGAAGAAAAAAATAACCTTTTCTGATAAAGGCAAAAGCTTGGCCTTCAATTTGTGCAAGGTCATACTCAGCCTTCTTTTTTTCTTCGTTTCTACATGTGGTCAAGATATTGTGTCAACTATCACCACATCACTCAAGTAAGGACCATTCCTCTACCTGCTTTGACCATCACACTCGACTATCGCTGGCCTTCTCTCAGACTATCCATCCATCTCTTGGCTGGACATCCTTGTCTCTCAGACTATCCATCCATCTCTTGGCTGGACATCCTTGTCTCTTCTTGTACTCTTCCAGTTTCTCCCAAATCTTCTTTACCAAACAATCTTCTGCTTTCATGCACATGTGACCAGACCATTGTAATCAGTCTTCCTCGGCCTTCTCTGCAACTGGGGCTACTCTGGTTTTTGCTCTGATGTCCTTCATCTGTCCAACAATTTGCATCCTATTATCCGTCTCAAGCACTTCTTTAACTTAAGCTTCCTGAGCTACTCTGCCCTCACTGTCCAGGTTTCTGTGACATACAGAATCAGTTGGTCAAATCACTATTTTACACAGCATACTCTTTAACTTAACATTCTTCTGTCATACACTACTCCTGGCACTATGGCAGTTGACAGCAGTCCCTCTGATTCTAGCTCTGACTTCTTCATTTAGACTTCTCTTCTCCTCAATACCTCCTCCCAGGTGCATGACGCTGTTAACCTGTTCTACTACTACAACATTCTATTTCAGTTTTCAGCATCTTCCAATTTCCCAAATTTGCTGCCATGACTTCTGCCAGTTTACCATCAAATCTTCGAATGACACAACATAAAAAAGTTCATAATAAAGAATTTGCAAAACCACTTCTTGCATACTAATTAGTTCAGAATATCGAAGTGCATGTAGCGAAAAGATCGCATTCACACTTTTGACATTCTTTTTGCAGTTCATTACTGCAAATCACGTGATGTACCCTTTTTGCAGGGGGGCAAGCATCCCTACACCCCATGCAAATTATTATATTCCAAATCAGAGATCACACTACAGTGGGGAAAAGGGTAATTTCCCAATCCCCATTGTACCACGATCTCTACTCAAATCGTCTACAAATGTGCGAATGTACAGTGACATCTGCTGTACTGAACACTCACAGTAGTGAAGGTCGGCAACACGGGAGGCAGCCTAATAACTTTCGACATTCCCACGTTCGCCGAACCTTCATTCTGCATTTTGATAGCAAACCACTTCTGCCTTTTATGCAGTTTCATCTCCCGTGCATTCCAGTTTGCGGACATCTGCTGAAGTTCCCAGTCAGGATCTGTTTGCAGTGCCACATCATCTGCATACAACAGCTGTGTTGATCTGCCATTTCTGACCTGTTTCCTAATGTAGTACATCACCAGTATGAAAAGTGGTGAGCTCAGAAGTGAAGTTCCCACATGGAACTCTTCTGTGATTCAGAACACTTATACTTTCAAAACTGGGTCCTTTTATCGAACACAAATTTCACCAATGTTTTCTTGGCAATGAACCATTGCAGGACTGTCCAAATCAGTTTTCTTGGGGCACTGTCAAATGCTTTCTCCAAGTCCAGGAATGCACAGCTGGACTCATTCATCATCTAAAACTTCTCCTCTATCTCACTGCAAACATCTCTGCATTCTCTGCCATTAACTAATTTTCAAAAGGTCTTCTAACTGCTCATTCAAGTGCTATTATTACCCCCCCCCCAAGACTACACACCACTTAGGGTCATGGGAAAGATCCAAGTACCACAATCACTAGATGTGCTTGTCTGCGAGACAAATATGTTAGCCACGTTTTTTTTTTTTTTTTTTTTTTTTTTTACTTACTGGGTTAAAAACTGCAATAGAAACCCTGACAAGAACATGGAAAAGATTTCAGCCCAAGTTTTTAAAACATACTTCATTTAAAACCAAAACCATGTCTAAAACTTTGAAACAACCTGAGTCTTTTCTGTTGTGTTGTACTTCCTTTAATACTGGGAAAGATTTGGAGGTTTCTGGCAGACCTGTGAATTGTGGGAGTTTAAGATGGTTTTAGAGTCCGTGTTAATCCCGTCAGCCCACTGCAGTAAAGATCTCTTTGTGGTCATTCTGGGACACACTGCTTTCAGTAATCAAAACATATGCAAACCCCATCAAAACACATATACATATTCCAAAACAGAGTATGATGAATCTGACATTTTACGACAAACTGCAAAATAAACTCTAAAAATGCTTTTCAAAGCTCAACAAAAAATAAACTGTCCTATGATGCTGGATAATCCGAGGGCTGTGGGCTATTCTAACACAACAGCTGCTTGGATTAATTTTCCAATACTGACACTGCAGTGCTACACTTCTGCAATACCATCCTCCAGATGAGGTGTCCAACTGTGATCCCATTTGCCTGAGGTGGTGACAGTTCAGGTGGATGTAAAATATCCCATAACACTTAATAAGCGTAGGTAAACTTTATCTGGCATGTCATACAGAAGATTAATGCTATGCGCTTATGAGCCCTTAATAAGCTGATTTCTGCAGTCCAGGGTTTATTTCCTTCAGTCTCTATTTGCCTCCTGTGACACTCTGAGCAAGTTACTTAACTAGACTGTGTTCTGGGGCAACTGGGCTAACCCCATCATTGGTCTTCTGGACCTCATGCCTAGTAACTACCTATAAGCCTAAAATATGCTACTCCATAAGAATACAACTTTTAGGTATTATGAAAACTATTTACTGAGCTAAAGATAATGCATTCACACGCAACTTTGCAACTGCACACACTTAGCAGAGAAAAAAAGTACTCACACTGCTTTCGGATGTAGCCCTGTTTGTACATTGCTTCAAGGAACACAAAGTCACTAAATGGAGAACGTTCCAGCACTGCACCCTGACCTGCAATAATAAAAACAAATGTTATCACCATGCCAAATGTGCACTTTCATTCAAACAATGAATATAACATGATTAGCCTCTTGCATTGTGCCTGAAAAAGACAACTTGATTTAGAACTGTACTCTAACAGTAGTCTTTCTTACTGCTTTAATCTTGACAGTTTATCTATTGCATCTCAGAAAAGCTGTACATGACATTTTATGTTTTGTATGACTATTTACTGTACCTTCCCAGGACAAACTTGAAAACAGTGTACTTGGACCAGTGTTCCATCCCAGCTGAGAAATGGAAAATAAGGTAGAAATAAAATCACAAAAAAAAAGTATCTTTTTCCACCCTAACCATTAGTGGACCCACTGCCTCTCCTCATTTGCAGGGCTATCTTCCCTTTCTGCCCTCTCAAAAACCTTCTCTGAGAAGGGTCAGGGCCACCAAGGAGTTCAAGGCATTCCAGGCCCCCGTTATACTGATGCCAGGAGTACTTTCAACTACCTTTCTTTCTCCACCTTACACACACACACTCAACACACAATGGGTACAATGCGCAATGGGCAGTTCACGCCAAACCACCCCACAGTTCCACAAAGGGCTGTTGTCAGCAAGCCATTGTGCCCATCCCTGGAAGTACTTCCCAGTGGTTTCCCCTGCCTCTGCCAACATAATCTAACTGCATCGAGTACTCTGTGTCCTTACCCCATCCTCCTCTCTTTCCAGAATGCACATGCTTGTCCTCCCCTGCCAGCACCTCAGATGCCCGAGCTGCTAATTGAAGCATCACTGAGGCATAGTCAGGGCTTTATTGTTGTATGTTTGCTATGTTGCTCATTGCCAAGTGTCTCCACAAAACGTACTCCATGAGAATTATTCCCTTAGTAAAACACAATTACACTGGCAACATCTTCCGACAGTCTTTATATCTGTATTCCCTTCCAGTGTCACCAGCTGTCCACTCTATACTTTACTTGCATCTTTATACATATTTTTTTTTCTCGACTTACAGAAATCTGCAGTATGTCTTAGTCAGGGTTTTTCAATCAAGAAAAATATAATGGAGTGAGAGGGAGGGCATTTCCTTTTCAGAAAAGAACAGGATGAAGTATGAATTCAATACCTACAAATGAAGCAGGCCAGTGTATGGGAATATTATGCTTAATCTAGAATTTCCCCATGTAACTTGTGCCATTACTACTAGAAAAGTATAAGTGCATACTGTAGTGTCTGTGTCATACAGTGTAGTAAGGTAAAGTGCAAGAATCGGGGTGGGAAGTATCCAAGAGCTGACAACAACCTCCTTTCCAGTCAAGTAAACATTCATTACTTTGCCATCATTTACTGTAGTCTTTACATCTGAATACTAGGGAGCAGCCCAAGAACACTGGTAGGTCACTGTTGCATTGTTAAAAGGTCATCTGGTCAGTAGAGTTTAATGCAATGTATCAAGAAACCAAAGTGTTTGATTCTTACCTTTGACAGGAAAATTGGCTTGGCTTACAATGGACCATTAAGGCAGCTAGCCTAGTAATTAGCTAGGAACTTTAAGTAGATGCACTGCCTGGAGCTCACAATGCTGTGCCTAAATCATACCAGTACCCTTTATAATTTCTAAATGCTATAAAGAAAACGTAGTTTATGTGGACAGAGGGGGAGGAATTTGAGGGATTTAGTGCTATCAAGGTAAGCCTATACTTTCCTGGCCTTATCCCATGGTCCGACACTCTGGTGCTGCTGATCATTATTCAACATGGGCCAAGCAGGAAGGTCAGTCACCTGCATTTTTTACAGGCAGGTGTTCCCCTTAGGAATAAAAGACACTTGAGGATGTAGGCAGACCATCCCTGCAGAATCCCAGAAAAGTTGCCTGCCATACCAATACTTGCACTACTCAAAATAAAATTACTCAAATACCTGGATAGCAAATTCTCTGTCTCTCTCTCTCTCTCTCTCTAATATATTTGCAGTCAGTGAAACTTTGCTAAAGACCATGAAATCCTAACTCTAGGCTATAATTCTTACTGATCACATATTAAAAAGGGCAAAAGGTATAGCAATAATGTACACAAAGAATTTCCATCTCCCACAAAGTCATTTAGAAATACAACAGTTCTTCATAGAAGTTGTTCTACTAGCTTCTCTTAAAATGGGGAATAACAAATCACTGGCTACATCCCCTATGTGTGTGCCCCCCGCTTAAACACTTCTATATCAGAAGACATTTTCTCTTTTTTTAACAAGAACAATAGAAGATGAAATAATAATCCTTGCGGCTCTAAACACAGACTGCCTCAAAGAAATTTGAATATCCTCTCTTCCAAATATTAACCTCTTTAAATGCAACATAAGAAGAAACCAACTCAAACTGACACAGTTGCAAGTAAATAAATTACCACGGACTGCATTTTTACAACTAACCCAGCAAAATTAAGTGGAGATATTGCTAGACTCAATAATAGATTACCAACCTATTTACACTGCATGGAAGCAAACAAAACTATATAATTAGCATAACTAGAAATCTAGCAAAATTTAATAGACAATTCTCTCTCTATGCTACTAAGAACCTATGCAAACAGTCCATTAGATGAAGCAGTTCTCTCTTTGAACAACACTTTCCTTAATGCTAATTGCTCAACAAAAAGTATTAGACATCCCAAAAGTACTTGCTTCCCCATGATTAGTAGACTGCACAAGCCGAAAAGTAATCTAATTGTTACAAGCCCAAAAGTAATCTAATTGTTAACATACAAATTTGAAGCCCACAGACATGAGGCTTGGTATTTGTGTGAATCCAACACCATTCCTCAAACACAAGCAAGCTTGAAGCAACTTAGAAATCTTGCAAAACAAGCAATAAAGGTACCAGAAAATCCACTTAAAGACTCCTCAATGTATTCCCCTAAACAATTCTAGAAAAATATCACAAAGCTTGATAGCTACATTCCCTCAAAACCCACACATAACACATCTTTAACCTCATCAGAGAATTCAATAATCCCCCTTAACCCTGTAGAAATAACTCTTGTCCTGCACTAACCAAACCCACTTTCCACTATACTTTAATTTACTATAAACAAATCTCAATCAAAACATCACTCTATTCCTGGAACAGCTACAACTGGTCAGTCCTGGAACAGCTACAACTGGTCAGTCCAGCACTGATGGACTATATCCTTGGTTTATTTATCACTGCAGAAAATGCATCACAACCCCTCTTTATCACATCTACAATAAATGCATGTCACAAAAATACTATTTCCAACATCTGGAAAACAGAAAATGGCACTACCAAAACCAACAAAACTATCACACTTTTGTCCAATCTTTATACTTGCCACTTTATGAAAAATCCCTACAAAGACAAATCTATATACAGCTCTTTCAGTACATATACTGATCCCATCTACTATACACCAAACAGCATGAATTGCAGTTTGGACAAAGCATTTTAATTGTTCTCTGGACTCTTTGCAATCAAAACACCCAAGGGCTGTTTACAGAAACCATATTCATTGACCTTAGAAGTACATTTGACCTAGATGACCACCCCATCCTAATGGACTATCTAAATGAAACTGGCATTAGCTGAGATGCTGTAACCTGGTTCTTTATCTAACAGCTTGACCACTACCACCTCAACTTCCACATCTCTTCATAAGGGAGATCCTCAGGGGTCAATACCTACCCTTACTCATCTCCATCAACAAGCTGCCTTTTGATCTTCCTTGCCTTCAGCATCTGTGTGCTGATGACAAGGTATTATTCCATTCTAATCACTCATTACCAGTTCGGCACTTCTACTGCTGCTAAATTCTACCAAAATTAAAAACTTGCTCTTTAGCACTACAAGGAATTTGCCAAAATCTTCAAGCCACTTCATATCTTAGATCACAAGGACACTAACAGACAAAATCAATTCTGTCTAAATGCCTAGGCATGCAGAGCAATCCCACTCTCAGCTTCGATCATCACCTATACAACACCCATTGAAAGATGTATTCATTCCTGTTCTGGGCCAAAACACTAATCAGATTTCTTTCTTGGGCTACTCAAAATGCCATAATAGACTGCACCTTCCAACTTATGGTCTCGCCTCTAAAAGAAACTCTTCAGCAATTCAGTCCATTTCTAGTAACTTCTGCCATTTCATCATCCTATACTAACCTCATGAACATCACCATACATCCTTGAAAAAAAAAAGCCACAAAGATACCAGTAAAACAAAGGTGTGACCTACAACTTGAATTTCAACTTTTCAAGCTACTTTCTCCTTTTGCCTCAAAGTACCGAAAACAAAACGCATCCTATAATCTGAGGAGTCATAAATATCCTGGTCCCTTCCTAGACCCCCCCAGAAATGAGAATCGCTGTCACCCTACCTGCAAGACACTACCACTACCCCATACGAAAAATTCAGGTCATAGCTAGAAAAACTCCAAAAGTAAGACAGTCTAAGTGGCTTAGCACAGGTCACATTACCTAACCAAAAGCACGTTTACTCACTTAACTGCCCCAGTGCTAAGCATCATTTCAGCACTCATTTATAAAGTAGTAACAGGTTTTGTATGTATCTGTACTGTCCATTATTTTCACTAGTCTTCTCCATATTACTAAATGCCTATCATTTTGTAACAAATGTTGTCTACTTTATTTCCTAGCTCAGAATAAAGTTGGTCAGTTGTGATCTCTACTCTAATATGGTTAACAAATTCAAATAAATAAATGTACTGAAACTCAACCGTACCACATATAAAGCAAATACAATACCTGCACCATGGCTAACTCAACTAAATGACTTATGCGTATCTGAGGGAATGACACATGGAAAAATAGAACACAGACAGACAGTAGCCAATCTTTAAACCTCAAGAGCATTTAACCAACCAAACCAAAAATCTACTCAACCACAAGAAGAACTACTACACCAATCCATAACTATTTAATTACAAAATCAAACCAACGGACCACTTATGGACAGCAACAATCTTCTTAAGCCTAAGAAACAATCCCAACTAAGATCACTCAAACCTGACGCCAACTATAATATAGCACACAAATAGCATCCACTTCCCTTACAAATTCAGAATTACATTTAGCACCTACCATCACTTATGACGGTATAATTTTTTTCAATCTGGTCCTTAGCAATACTGTAAAAAAAACAGTTCTGCAAACCTCAATTTCATTAGTGAATGAGAATTTGTTCTCACAGTACTTTTGCAATACTGCTAAACGCATAGCAAACTCTGTATTTATTCTTGTAAACTGCACTATTCAAGAATCGCGTGTCTGGAAGCAATCACATATTATTCCTCTGTAAAAGGAGGTTCTTCTAATTTTGCATATTACAGGCCAATAATTACTCTATCCCCTTTCCAAAATACTTAAGAATTATGTCCATAAACTCAAACATGTCTGTTAAAAATCTTCTCTTTCCGAAACAGCATAATTTTTGCATTACTATTTTTAGCTTTATCGAAAAAATCAGATACCATGTCACATCAGTTTCCACTAGCAGAGTCTTAGATTTTAGGCAATAACAAGTACAACACAGAGGGTTAGTAGATACTTTAGCACAAGATGTTTTCTTAAACTATTAACCTCTTGTGTACACCCACTGACAAGAGGTTATTTTAGGCCCAGTTCTTTAATATCTTTAAGTAACTTACCTACTACTACAAATACTGATACTATAATCCAATATACAGATAATTCAGCTTTAATATGCTCAACACCCACTACCTCACAACTCCAAACTACTACTCTAAAAAAATGCTTCAATTGCACTATATAGAAGCCAAGCTACTACTAAATGCAAAAAGAACTAAGATAATTCTCCAACCAAACTACATCTCAGTTTAGCCATGATGACTTACCGTTTTTATCATCTACTAAAAATAGCATACAACTAATACCACAAACAAAGCTCCTGGGAGCCATCACTGACCAAAAATTAAAGTATGATCATAGTGCCCACTACACAACAGAAAATACTAATCATGAATTATTTTCTTCAATCCGATCCTTACCAATACTGTAACAAATCTTTTACACGTAATATATAAAAATTTTACAAATTATTTTATAAAATGGTAGAATTTATATTATAAAAAAATTATACACAACTGCTGCCTGTACAATCCACTAAGTTGCATGTGTGCTTTCTCTTTATTAAATTCTACATCTGCAAACTCTTCGAATGTGTAAATGTAAATAAAAATGTAACTACTTTGCGTTTGACTGGAATGAAGTACAATGTAATGTAAGCAAATGAAGCATTTCTCCTCGGGCCTCTGCTGAAAATATGTATTACCCAGCTGGGCTTTTCCAGTAAAAAAAAGGCAAATAAATAAATAAAAATATTTTTTTACTATAAAATCAAACTCTTTCTCAGTGACCAAGTGTATATATTACAACTGCATGAATCATTTTACTGTCCAACCTCTTATGTATCTGTAGCTCTTACAAACTATTTGTCAAATAGTAACATTTGGACACAGCTACGACAAGACTGTTAAATTCACAACAGATCCTCCTAACAAATTTCACAACAGTCTAGTACTTAAAAAAAAAATCGACTGTTTAGAATTACCCAATGCCCTGTTATTCTCTTACCTTAAAATGACCTATAATACTTTATGCAAACCAGAAAAAGTGCTTTGCTCTCTGCAGAAGTAATTTAACAGTATGCACTATTTAGAAACTATGGTCCCTAAATCAAAGATTAGCAGTCACACATAAATCATATGGCCTTCAAAAGCATTCCATGCATCAAAACAATGGAACTCAACATTTATTACAGGTCAGTGAAGTTAAAGGTTGCCTGTATTTCAATAAAACTGCATTACATGATACCTATGACCTAAACTCAAGCCATCTACCCCCTCAACTGACCTATTACCAGCCAAATACCTCCAAATAGCATCTAATGTTATAGCCTATCCTATTTCTATCCTAATAAATAGAACCATAACAGAAGGAACCATCCAATCTATTTGGAAAATCCCCCATATAATACCCCTACACAAAGACGATAACTCAACAGAACTCTCAAACTTTCGTCCGATTGGCTTACTCTCTCACTTAGCTAAAATTATGGAAAAATGCAACCACCGTCAACTGTTAGACCACCTTCTCCAAAATAGCCTATTAGCCAACTGTCAGCATGGTTTTAGGCTTTTCCACAGCACCACCACTGTCCTCCTATCCTTTTCTGACCACATTAACAAAAACTGTTAACAGTAATACTCTTTCCTCCGCAATCTTTATTGATCTCGCAAAAGCCTTTGACATGGTCAACCATCAGCTACTTTTGAATATACTTAAGTCCCTCTCACTTGATACACAGGCATTACTGTGGTTCAAGTCCTACTTAAATAATAGGCAACAGGCAGTGCTTTAAGATAATAATCTAACTACCTTCCTGTCACCCTTGGTGTACCTCAAGGTTCTATATTGGGCCCTCTTCTATTCTCAATTTTTATCAATGATCTACATGTAAACATCCCTCAAGTTACCTGCATACAATACGCAGATGACTCTACATTAATATGCTCCGCTACTGGTCTTTCTGAACTGCAGTCCCTCACACAAAATGTCTTTGAAATAGTAGAAAAATGGTCCTTACAGCGCTGCCTCCTCCTTAACCCCAAAAAGACAACATTACTGCTCTTTACTCCCACACAAAAGTCCACCCCAATTGACATTATTACCAAATCTAATAACGGCACTGTTATATCACCTGACACTACCACCAAACACTTAGGAGTAATAGTAGACCACAACCTTAACTTTGATACTCACATCAATACCATAATAAAATCAGTTAACAGAAAATTAGGCTCCCTTTTATAAGATTAAACCTTTCCTTACTCCCATAGCTAGAGCTACTATTGCCCACACCCACCTTATTTCAACTCTCCTCTATTCCTCACCTATTTACACTAATCTATCTAAAAGCAACCTCAACAAACTGGCAACCTCCTATAATAACACTGCCAGATTTGCCACTGGCTCCCCATTTAGAACCCACCACTGTCAAAATCTAAAACAGCTAGGTTGGCTGGAGCTGCATAATCAGATTCAATTCCATCAACTTATTATTACCCATAAGACCCTTTATCAACCTAGCAATATACCAATACTCACAAATCTAATCACCCTGTATAAAAATCTTACAAACCTACGCTCAGCAAATAAACTACTGGTATCCAGACAAAAACCCAACAATAAAGTAGAGGATTCACTTTTCTCTAACACTGTGGGAAAAACCTGGAACCTACTTCCCTGTGAACTCACGTCTCTTTCTTCAACTTCACTATTCAAAAAACCTCAGATTATACTTTACAACTCACTGGCTATGCCCATGTACTAACCCAGACTAATAATCCCCTTCCTGTTAGCTTATGTTCTCACACTAAATACTCATTTCTTTACTCTACATTAAGTCCATCTCCTTCTTACACTTCTGCTAATCTGATCAGTTAAGCTATTTTGAGACTGTATAAATTACATCCTTCTTACAAACTATTACAGGACATGACTACGTTAATCCACCTTGTACTTTATGAATGTGTCACTGCCTTGTAAATAGATTTTTTTTCATGATGTATATCCAACTTGAACTTTAGGAATGTGCGACTGCCTTCTAAATAATTTTTTCTTCTATTATTGTTTTGCCTTTTTAAACAAAAAAAAATGTGTTCTCTCTCATGATTTCTAAAATGCTATGTATACAACCGTATTGACTGAAAAGTGTACTGTATCTGTAGTTGCAACTAACTGTTTGATGTGGAGTTTTTCTCCCCAGGCCTCTACTAAAAATGGACCTATATCCAGTTGGACTAGCCCGGTCAACAAATGCAAAATAAACAGGTTTGCCACTGTACTACTACCCCAAGTTAACTTATTTTTTTCAATATATTTGACTACTTCTACTACTTGCTTAGAAACTTAAGCTGCAATACAGAAGAGAATCCACAGAACTAAGTATGCTGCAACTGAATCTCAAGTAATTTTGTACTATCATTATATTAGTGTAAATAGTGTACGAGTTACCAGCTGCAGCTTTGAGATATTGAGCTTAAATTTTATATATATATATATATATATATATATATATATATATATATATACATATATATCTACATATATATATATATATATATATATATACACACACACACATACACACACACACACACACACACATATATACATGGGATACCTATTTAATTTCAAAATACTGAAATCTCGAATTTCAGTATTTCGAAATTAAAATACTGAAGTCTTGAAATACCAGCAAACAAGAAGCACGAAATTCAAAATCTCGAAGTACGGAGATTTTGAATTGGCACTTCTGGTGTTGTGGTGTGTGAATGGTAAGATGTGAGTTTGGGTATGTATGTATGTGTATGTCTGTTGGTTAGGGGCTTTAGTGTCTGTCAGTGTGTGTTTTGTCTGTGATGTGTGTGTGCGAGGGTGTGTACAATGTGTGGGAGTGAGTTGCTTGTGTGTATCTAATTGTGCGATCTCGGAGTTAGTATATATGTAAGGGGGTGTGGGGGCGCAGCCCTCCACATGGGGGTACAGGGGGGCTTGCCCCCCCCCTGCTTATCTGTAGTGTAGGATATTATATTTGAGTTGGGGGGAAGTTGTGTGTATGTGTTTGTGTGTGCTGTATTTGTAGTGTAGCGTCGGAATTTTGAATTTCACGGTTTTAGGTTTTTAGATTGGACACTCCAAATTGGCCCTAGGTATGAGTGTGTGCGTGCCTTCTGTGGAAGGTTGGACGCCGGGCTGGCAACTCGACAGCGTAAAACTCCACTGCCAATCATGAGTGGACAGGTGATCCGCTGTGGCGACCCCTAACCGGGAAAAGCCGAAAGAAGAAGAAGAAGAAGGGTTTCGGTATTTGGTGTCTTAGGGTATGTAATTTTGAAATACTGATATTCGGGATTTCAGTTTTTCTAAATTACATAGTGAATCCATATACACATATATATATATATATATATATATATATATATATAGACATATTAATTATGTACACACACACACACATATATATATATATATATATATATATATATATATATATATACACACACACAAACACATTTATATATAACACACACACACTTAGGTATATTTTTCTTTGGTCATATCTTATGTATGCATTAAAGTTTAATTCATGACTCATGGACCAGATACCAAGAGTTGCTCTAGTGTAAATGACTTATTTCAGTGTAAGGCCTACCTATAAAGAAGCCTACACCAGAGGCCAGATTCCAAAATACCTGCTTCTCATTGTAAGTGGTCACTACACTGAAGTGTTCACATTTTCTGCAATGTTAATTAATGTTCAATATAGCAGTCAGTGTGTAGACAACTTCATGACTTTCTTGCCTATACAAATTGCAAGAGCTTACCCATCCTGAATCTCTAAAAGATATTTGTTTATATATCCCAAAAAGGTACAGATGTAGTGGTATGGAGGATGGCTGTGGCTACTACAGCAGTGAGGAATTCAACCATGTACTGTTACAGTAAGTGCAACTTACACAACTATACTATATTCATCATTCTCACTGCTGCAGTAGCCCCTGGCTATATGGTGTGATTGCCAAACTGGGAGGAAGGATAATGGCACTTCTAGTAAACCCAGTCCTGGACCTGGAAAAGCAATCCAGTTTGAAATGCTTTGTAAAAGTATGCAATATAGAATATCATGTTACCTGCTGAATGTTTCAATGGTCCACCCCTTTTGCAGGAGCCAAGGCTCTAGTAGAATGTGCCTTGATACTGCCTGGAATAGATTTGTCATGGTGGGAGTAACAAAAAACAATAGTCGAGGTCAACCATCTCTAAATAATCTACTCATAAGAAATAAACTGCTTACTTGCTTTTCTAAAGAACTTAATTCTGTCAAGCTAGTACCTCAGCTGACTATGCACATCCAAAGTATGTGGAATCCTTTCTCACCGGTTCTGAAGATCTGGCCAAACACTGGGAAATTGATGGTTTAAGTCAAAAACTCTGCAACAACTTTGGGCAAAAATGACAGATTTGTTTTTAATGTGACCCTATCTCTACAGAAGGCCAGATATGGTTCACTCACCATAAGACTTTGCAACTCAGATATTGTTCTGATATCTGCAACAAGAGTAAGAGGCACAGTCCACCATGTGATGACCTTTAAACTCAGTCTAATAAGCTGATCCAAACGGAGACAGTTAACTTTTCCAACACAAAGTTAAGATTCGAAGAAAGAGCTACCGTTTTTTCTAGGTGGCCCAATATGGAAAACTCACTTCGCAAACCATTTTATCAAAACAGATGAGAGAGAAACATCCATGGACGGGCATGCTGAAATGGCACCTAGATAAACCTTGAAGGAGGAATAAAAAAAGGCCAGAGGAAGATAACTCACACAAATATTAAAAAACACTGGTATACAATTCCTGATAGGGTCCTGGTTATTGGCTAGGCACCAATTAGAAAATCTTTTTCACTCACAAATATAAAAGATTCCCTAGTAGCAGACTTCCTTGCTCCAGATCTGCTGCATGCCCTAATGAAAAAGGTTCCTTAAAGGTATCAAAACTGAATCATCAGGAGAGTTAGTTGAAGTTGTTTGAGACTGAAGTACATCAAACTTCCCTGTTTTGTCTTAGTAGGTCCAGTCTTTGAGGACGTTTGTGGTAATTACCCTTGGCCAATTCCACTAGTAGGCGGAATCAAAGTTGTATAGGCCAAGAGAGTGTCACTACGGTGATTTCTGGACAGTCCTGAATCTTCAGAATTACCCTTGAAATCAGTGGAATGGGTAGAGATGCATAAAGGAACAACTCTGTCCACAGGACTAAGAATGCATCTGTTTTCCAGACTTGCTTGCACAGAATCCAGGTGAAAAATGTGTTTAGTTGTCTTTTCTGAAAGAAGGCAAACAGATCTACTTGAGATGTTCCTGACAATGGGGATCAATTCCTAAAACCCCTTCATTCAGTTCCCATTTGTGAGGGTCTGTCCTGGTCCTGTTCAGCTTGTCTGCCACTAATTTTGCTCCAGTGGAATTCTGGATGCTTGGAAGGTTATAACACTCTGATCAGCTACCATCCAAGCCATCACAGTCCAATTGCACAGAGGGTAAGACCAGGTGCCCCTGTTTAAGTACCTCATCATGACTGTGGTGTTGTCTGTAATCACCTATAGAGGTCTTAAGGACCACAGACAATGATATTTTGACATAGATCACAGCTAACATCTCTGACATTTATTTGCTTTAGTCTTTTGAAGAGTTCCACAAGTCTTATAGCTTTTCCCCTCAATAGAAACTGTTCTCCAAGCAAAATATGAGATGGCTGTAGTTACAAACTGACTTGAGACAGGAGGAGAAAAGGGGAAACTTGGATTTTGGGTCATTTGCATCTCAACCAGTGCAGTTCCTTTTTTGACAATTTCCAAAATTTGAATCTGAAATTCTATGGGATGAGAATGTTGGGTTGGTGTGTTTTTTTTTAGAAGCCAATTTTTTCCCCATGTATAACCTGGCAATAGCAATAATAAGAACTATAGAAGCCATGCCCTCTAAGATCCTGAGATATTCTCTTTCTGAATTCTGAGACAGATTAATTTCCAAATAATAATCCATCTTTTCCTGGTAAAGAAACAAAATTGCTATGAAGTGTCTGTAAGGCAGCCAAGGAAACTAGTCTCTCTCTAATGGACACAGACAGCCTGTAAATGTCTCATCTCCCAAGTAACTGCAAATGTTTCATCTCCCAAGCCCCTGCTTACACTTACCAGAACTTGTCAGAGATTTGGGATGCATGGCTAGGCTTAAAAGGGCCCTTGTGGTTGTTAGCCTAGAGGATTTTTGAACATTTATCTGAAAACCCAGATTGGTGGAGAGAAAAGAAAACCATGTTTAGGACTCTTATCTGGAAAAGACTCTGGAGCCAAGTCATCTAAATCAGGAAATATGTGAACAGCTTGCAGTCTGCAATGAGCTATTACTGGAGCTAGACGCTTTGTAAACACCCCTGGACCTGTAGCTAATTCAAAGTGTAATGCAGAGAACTGGTAATGTGACCCAGACACATACCCACTCAACCTCTAAGTGTAAGAAATTTGGACAAAACCCAACACAATTTGGGGGGACAAAGGCCCAACAATAGGGACATATTTTAAATACTGCTCTTATAAACTTAGAAATTTGTAGAGTAACAGGGTTTGTTTTAACATGCATTTTCCGAAGGGTTTGAAATCTGAAACTCAAATTTATTTCCGTATTTAGTGACTTCAGTCCTCAGATCATCCCAGACCAAAAATATGAGCCAAACATATGGACATTCAGCAAAAATCTGAACAGTTGAGTGTTATGCCCAGACAACAGAATCTGAGAAATGTCTTGAAGCCTGTGTCTATGGGGGTGATGAGCATTCTTTAGATCTAACGTTACCATAAAACTCAAAACGAAAAGTAAAACAATGAGTAAAAAGGTCACACAGAAAAAACAATTGGTCAAAAAACAAATAGAAAAATCTAGCAAAGCTAGACTTTCCACTGTGTGATTCCTTA
The DNA here is from genome assembly GCF_019279795.1 of Protopterus annectens. Lineage (NCBI taxonomy): Eukaryota > Metazoa > Chordata > Ceratodontiformes > Protopteridae > Protopterus > Protopterus annectens. The sequence continues at coordinate 1,615,942,121 of NC_056737.1, forward strand.
AACCTTTTGTATTAGAGGTGACATGGGATATATGCAAATTACCCTAAGGACATCAGGGATGATGCCATAAGAAGGCAAAAACATGCATGTCCACAGCTAGTAGGGTTTGGCTTTATTGCCCGGACTTTGTCCACAAATAGACTTAAAAGAAAAAGTCATGGACATTCAGAATTGCCATTTAGCTGCAAAACCTGATGTCCTTAAAGGGTAATTTGCATATAACCCATGTCGCCTCTAACACAAGAGGTTTAAGGAATCACACAGTGGAAAGTCTAGCTTTGCTAGATAAAACTCAAAAGAACGATAACAGGTAACAGATGCTGAAGGGTCAACATTTTGAATTTTTGTATTTTCACAAACAGGTTGGGACAAGAAAGACCTAGAACTGGTCTCCAAGCTCTTTCTTTGGAACTAGAAAAAAAAAAAAAAAAAACTAGAGGAGAAACCTCTCCAGTTTTCATCTAAAAGCACTGGTTCTAGGACTCCCAGGGCCTGCAAGTGTTTTAGAATCTGAGAAAAGTGAGGAATAATACTCATGAAAGGAGATGTGTATCCAGTGCCAAATGTAACCCTCCTGAATCACCTCTATCACCCAAACATTTGGTATAATATGTTGCCAAAGGGAAATATTGAGATTTGGTTTCTGGGACACATTTAGAAAGAGAAGGACAGGAGAAGGGAAAAGACTGCTTACATAGTCCTTCTGAAGGATTAGACTGACCCTTTTTCTAAAAGGATCCCTGTTTTTGTTTGTTCTTCTGCCATCTCTTTTTTTTTTAGTTCCCTGTTTGCCAGAAGGTGGCAGGGATTTATTATTTTGACTATTAAAGGCAGTAGAGGATTTGACAGATTTGCAACGGGGCCTTAAAAAATCTTAGAAACCCCCTGAATTAATTTTCCTCTTTCGTCAAGTCATTTGAGGAAATGAAATAGAAAGAGGCCAAATAATACCTCCCTATTTAAAGTAAAGTTTAAAATCTCGGACGTTTTCATCAGCAAACTTTTGGTTATGCACCCAAGCATACCTCCTCATCTGCACAATCGTTTACACTCTTGGAAGCACATTTAGATACCCGAGACAGATAAGAACCAAAAGGATTCAGATAAGGAGCTACCTTTTGAAGGAAGTATGGCAGAGCATTTACTCAAGCAGTCTACAAAATTATGAACAAAGTTCTACATATGTGCTTGGTAGTTAAGAATTCTGCATGCTAAATTACAAGAGAAAATTATCTTACCAAATGTGTCCACTACCTTAACTTCTTTATCCATAGCAGAAGGGTTAGTATTGTGCAAGTTTCTTGTACCAGCTGGCAAAGAGGTCAAAATTATAACTGGATGAGATCTATGATGAGAATAAGATACTGTTATCTTGAAGTACTTTGTAAAGTCTATCTGCTTTTTAAAGAACTGAAGGTCGACAGGGTTATTAAAGGTAACATTTAACACATCCTCCATGGCTGACAAAATAGGAGGGGATAGGTGTAGTAAGTGGCACATCCACTTGCGACACATCATATTATCATCACATTTCAAGGGAACATCCAGCTATTCCCACATAAATAAATCATCCATCCTGAAAATAGTTTCTGAAAAGGAATACTCCCTTGAACAGAGGACACACTTTCCTCAGAATGTGAGTTTTGAGCCTCAGAATTTCCAGAAGCCACAACATCTCTGTCAATGTCAATGTCAGAATCCTATGACAAACTTATCAGAAAGTTCTTTATTATGACTGCACTCTGGTAAGGATTTCTGAGTTCCAGGACTAACAGCATACAATAATTTCCTTGCTAAAGTAAGGAAACCATCTTTGCAAACAGATACACATCCTCAGAAAAGAAATGTCTATAACTTTTTTTTCTTTGCAGGGACCTCCCTGAAAGAAGAGCACCTAGAGGATGACACTTCACCCCCTGGCAAGAGGTATCTTTCCACAACCATCCTAAGAAGAACCTCCCACAGTATCTCCCAGACCAAAAGAAAATGTTTCTCCCATGCCCAAATTGAACAATGAACAGCTACAGAGGTGGCAGCTGAACCTTAGTCCATAGTGTCTGAATAAGCTATACCAGAGGAACCCGAAGTAATAAGCGAGTGGCCTACAAGAACCCGAAGTAACAAGTGAGTGGCCTGAGTTACAACTTTCAGACACTAGAGTCACTGTCCAAAGGCTAAGCCACTGACTGAGCCCATGGTGGCACCAAAGTCTCCTTAATGTGTTGCTTTTTCTTGCTTTCTTTTTTTTTTTTTTTTTAAATTTTAACATTTGTTAACTAGTCTGACTTAGAACGCCAATTTTCAGTGGAGGCCCGGGGAGAAACACTCCAGACGCATGTCTTTGTAAAGTGGGAGGAAACTGGAGCACCCGGAGGAAACCCACAGGAACGCAGGAAGGACATGCAGACTCCACACAGAAGGCACCCCAGCCGAGAAACGAACCGAAGAAAGTACAGTTTTGTACCTACCATAAATGTAGATGTTCGAGTGCTAATACAGCTGCAGTCATAACAGATGGGGTTCTCCTGCCGTCAGGCGGGTCCTCGGTCGGCCGAATTCCAAAGTCTAGGTCCGGCGTCGGTTGTCGTCGCTTCTTCCCTGACGTCAGTGCGACAGGGGTATAAAAGAACCAGCCAACGCCATTTTCTTCAGTTTTTCTTGCCCCAGATGTCAGGTGCCCCCAGAAGGAAGGCAATACATAAATTTATGTAATAATGCAGTGCAATATAATCAAAAAACAGTAGTTGCAAGCAAATACACCATAAATGAATACCCCAATCAGGTTGTATGAGGAGGTGTTAGCCAATAGGCCTGTCCCAAGAGGGGAAGGAGGGAGGGAAACCTGGACTGCAGCTGTATTAGCACGCGAACATCTACATTTATGGTAGGTACAAAACTGTACTATGTTCATCGTGCATACAGCTGCAGTCATAACAGATGGGTAGAATCCCAAAGCTAAAAAAGGGGTGGTAGGCACTAGGTGGAACTAGGAGGAGCCAGGATGCCCTGCAAGACTGCAGTGGCAAAGCCTGCTCTAGTTTTGGAGTATAATGGTAGGTGGTAGTGCTTGAAGAATGTATGCACAGAACTCCAAGTGGCTGCTTCCAAAATATCTTTGGTAGGAACTCCTCTGAGGAAAGCTGCAGAGGTAGCTGTGGCCCTTGTGGAGTGAGATCGGATGCCTGCAGGTACAGTTTTTCCATGAAAAGAGTAACAAAAGCGTATGCAGTGGGCTATCCATTTTTTAGATTGTCTGTTTGGAAACTGGCTTCCCTTGAGCTCCTATAGCATAGGACACAAAGAGTTGTTCTGATTTTCTGAAAGGCTTTGTTCTGTCCAAATAATAACGCAGCTGTCTGTGGATGTCCAAGGAATGTAGTAGTCTCTCCCCTTTGTTTTGAGGATTAGGGTAAAAGGTAGGTAAGTGGATAGCCTGATTCAAAGCTACCCTGGATACCCACCTTTGGCATAAAGGACGGATTGGTTCGTAAGGAAACTCTGTCCTGATGGAAAATGATGAAAGGCTGCACAGCCATTAGGGCTTGTAGTTCCAATACCCTGCGAGCTGAGGTGATAGCCAGAAGGAAGGCTGTTTTCCAGGATAAATGTTGCAAATCTGTTGAGGCAGCTGGCTCAAAAGGAGGCAAGGTCAGCTTTTCTAGAATGAAATTGAGGTCCCAAGGTCCCAAGCAGGTATTGGTTGTTTCCTTGGGGGTTTTATATTCTTAGCCCCTCTGAGGAACTGTCTTAAGAGGGGGTGAGAGAATAAAGGAGGATCAGTGTTGTATTCTGCAGAAATGGCTGAGGCATGGATTTTGATGGAGGAGAATGAAAGTCCACTGCTTAGCAGCTCAGCTAGATACTGTAATATTTGAGGTAAATTCAGTATTCCAGGATTCTGGCCCTTTTTCACATTCCAGGCACAAAACCGTTTCCATTTTGCGGAGTAAGCTTTCCTAGTAGAAGGCCTTCTGGCCTCCAAAATGACATCCTGCACCTCCTTGGAGAGTAGGGTCTGTTGTGAAGTTAAGGAATCTTCCATGCGGCCAGATTGAGTGTTTTCAGCTGACTGTGAAGAGTTTTGAAGCTGTGCTGAGTCAAAAGAAGAGGCATTAGAGGTAGGGTCCATGGTGGGGAATGCGTCAGGCTCCTCAGGAGTGGGTACCAGTGCTGTCTTGGCCAGTCTGGAGCAATGAGAATCATCTTTGGTCCGTCTGCTCTGGTTTTTAATAGAACTTTGGGCAGCAGAGGAAGAGGTGGAAAGGCATAAACTGTCATTGTTGTCCAACTGAAAGAGAGAGCGTCCACTCTCCAGGCCTGTGGATGAAAAGTCCTTGAGCAGAATTTTGTCAATTGGTGATTTTTGTGGGAGGCAAAGATATCTATGTCTGGCCTTCCCATGCTTGAATTATCTCTGTAAAAACTTGAGGATGCAACTTCCATTCGTGTGGATCTGCCATATTTCTGCTTAGGTTGTCTGCCAGCGTGCTTTCCTTGCCTGGCAAGTACTGTGCTTGAAGTTCGATTTGTAATTCCAGAGCCATGTTCCAAAGTGACATGGCCAGCCTGCATAGGGGGTATGAATGGGTTCCTCCCTGTTTGTTTATGTACCACATTACTGTGGTGTTGTCTGTCCTTATCAATAGTTGACCTGGATGCAGAAGGTCTTTGAAAGCTATAATAGCATTTATTACTGCTAGCATTTCCTTTTGACTGATGTGAAGGTGCTTTTCTTTTTGGGACCATTTGCCCTGAATGCACCGAACTGTCATGTGCACCCCCCTGGCGTAGTCCGAGGCGTCTGTTGTGATGACTTGATTTGCTTGAGGCTTGCAGAATGGGAGACCTGTGTTTCTTTGGCATGCTTGAGCCCACCACAGAAATTCCTTTTGAAGACATGGAATCAGTGGTATTATTGTTTCCAAACTGTGGCTGTGTTGAGACCATAGGTTTTTCAGGTACCATTGAAGTTTCCTCATATGCAGCTTTGCACATGGGATTAGTAGGATGCAAGATGCCATGAATCCCAGAGCCTGTAGGATTTTCCTTGTAGACAGCCTGGTGAAATTTGCTAGTTTTCTGAAGTATTGAGTTAGTTGCCCCTGTTTCTCTGGCGTGAGGTAGGCCATCTGGGTGTTTGTGTCCAAGTTGGCACCCAGGAAAATTATTTTTTGAGAGAGTATTAGCCTTGATTTTTTTTTGCTGACTGTGTATCCCAGAGAATTCAACAACATTATTACAAAAGCCAGATGTTTCAGAAGTATGTGTTTGCTGTCCGCTTGGATCAGGCAGTCGTCCAAATATGGGTATATTTGTATCCCTTGAAGTCTGCAGTAGGCAATTACTGATGCCAGGCATTTCGTGAATACTCTGGGCGCAGTAGATAAGCCAAAGGGCAATGCAGAGAATTGATAATGGGTTGAACCTGCAAGAAATCCGAGGTATCTTCTGCAATCTTGTCTGATTGGGACATGCAGGTATGCCTCCTTGAGGTTCAATGTTACCAGCCAAGACTCCTTGCCCAGCATGGGAAGAAGCTGCTGTAATGTGAGCATCTTGAATTTTGGCACGAGTAAAAATGTGTTTAGGATGGATAGGTCCAAAATAGGTCTCCAATCTTTTCCCTTCCTTGGTACCAGGAATAGTCTGGAATAAAAACCTTGACCTTGTTCTTGTGTAGGTACCTCTTGAATAGCTTTCATGTCCATGAGATCTGAAATTTGTCTTTGTGCCTCTGCCCTTTGATTGTGTGGCAGGTTTGGCATGCCTCTCATTTTTGGAAGGGTGTGAAAATGGAATCTGTAGCCTCTGTTTATAATGTCCAGGATCCATTTGTCTTTTGTGACAATATGCCAATTTTTCGAAAATAATGCCAGTTTTCCGCTTAAGGGTGCTGCCATTTGAACTTTGCTTGGCATGCAAAGGGGAAAATCATTGGGTTTGCTTTCTGAATGGCTGTGAACTATCCTCACCACCTCTTTGTGTAGGAGCTTGCCATTGTCTGCCTCTGCAGTTTAATACCCTCATGGTTAAGGTGGCCGAGGTGTATACCTTTTTTCCCCACCTTTCTAAAGCTCTGGAATCTCTCTCTGAAGGTAATGGATTTTTAGCAGTGGAGGCCTTAATTCCCTTGGGGCCCTGTGAGATAGTTTCTGGGTCAGCCGCATGGCTTTTGTATAAGAATTGGTGTGAGTCAGGAACCCGGTAGTACCTGTTAGGCTTGACTGGGGCTGGAGGTAAAGAGTCTGGGTTAAGGCAGGCCTCCGAATACACATCATCTAGAATGTCTAAGACAGGAGGTATAGCCAGAGGCCTGTGCTGAGGGAGCAAGAGAAAATCCCTAAGCCTTTTCTTGGAGTCTGAGTACTCTTGGCCTTCCCAGTGGAAGTGTTCCCTCAAGGTATGCAAGGTTTCCCCAAAATAGTAATCCTCAGGGGGGGGAGACAGAGGGAATGGACTCCTCTGCATCAGAATCTTCAAAAGGGGAGTATGAATGTTCCTGTTCATCAGAGTACTCTGAAATAATGGAGGCCTGGTCCAAGGAGGGGGATTCTTCCTCCACTCTGGGCCTTTTGTCCCGGGTTGAGAACCCTGATAAGAGTAATCAAATCCTCAGCCATTTTGAGCATCTGTTTTTTAGGCATGGGGCCTGGAGAAGGGCCCTGTGGAGCTTGTCTCTTAGAATGCATGGCTGCTCTACACTTAGTGAAAGCCTTGATGGACAAAGAAGAGGAAGGCTTGAAGACACCTTGAGAGGTGGCAGACCTGTCTAAACTCTTGAGTTTCACCACCTAGAGTGGCTTCGGTATCGGTAGTCGGGGTGTGGGCCGAGGAGCCTGCGACCTCGGGTACAGTAGACACCGCCAATGAAGTGTCGTCGGTAGTCAGGGGGCTGCATAGGCGCCTCACTGAGAACCGGACCACCTGTAATCGGCTTTGGCGTGGTGTCGGTAGAAGCCGCGGACCTCGTGTGTCGGTCCTTATCTTTGCGTCTTTTACTCAAAACAGGAGTCGGAGAATCCGACGACATAATGTAATTAAATTTTTTGCCAAAATAATGTTGGGCGAACTCCGCCCAACGCTTAATGGTGCGTCTGTTGAATGTAGCACAAAAATGACAGGCCGAGACATCGTGGTCTGGGCCTAAGCAAGGAATGCAGAGGGAATGAAAATCCTTATGCGGTATTTGCTTCCCACATGAAATACAATTATTAACTTTGTCTGACATCGGTCTGAGGCAAGAAAAGTTTCAACGGGTACTTAGCTTTCAAGAAGACTTCGGTTGCAAAATTTTCGTAATTTCAGGAGCTGGCCGACCGGCACTTGCGAACTGCTTCTGCTTCGGGCACCGCGCGGCAAGAAAGACTGAAGAAAATGGCGTTGGCTGGTTCTTTTATACCCCTGTCGCACTGACGTCAGGGAAGAAGCGACGACAACCGACGCCGGACCTAGACTTTGGAATTCGGCCGACCGAGAACCCGCCTGACGGCAGGAGAACCCCATCTGTTAAGACTGCAGCTGTATGCACGATGAACATCCTCTTGCTGTGAGGGGACAATGCTACCGCTGCACCACTGCGCTGTCATTTTAGGTATGACGGGAGAAAAGCCAGCAGTACCACAGTTAAGTATCCATGCTGTAGCGGAGGAAGAAGCCTGATTGCTGGTAAACACTGTGGAAAGAATCAGTCAAAAGGCAAGTTGTAAGACAAGTGTTCATAATCAGCACACACACAGTCACAAAGTAAAGCACAAGCGGTACACAAAAAACATGTCAGAACTCAAAGCCCCGTTTCTGATATGCCCTCTCAGAAAGAACCAAAGGTAAGTTGTCACAAAGTGTACAGAAGCATTCAAGTTAAAATACTTTTTCTTCCCTGTAAAACATTCCTCAGTCATTAAAACTTACACAAACAAAGTTCTCAAAAGCAGTACACTTACCACAAAATTAGCTCTGTTCTAAAAATAGTGGTCCCTGATAGACAACTTCTGATACTGTAGAATTACTGATTTTCTCAAGGGGAAATACTGGTTTTGGTAAACAAATAAAATATATTAATATATTCTTAAAACAGCAATAATTGTTAGGTGGAAAGGTTTCCCTATTGGGACTTATCTTGCAGAAATGAAGCTTGAAGTTGACTGCTGTTACTGTGAAGCCTCAGAGCTGCTTTACCTCAAAGTGTCAAGAAAGTACTGAAGTTATTGACATGTCTGTAAGAGGGGCAGGCAGTCAAAGCTTCATGAAGCTGGCCAATTATTGCATTCTGGACAGAATACGACCTATATAGTTAAAGGCTACTGCAGCAGGGATAATGAAGAGCATTCTTAATGGTGAGTCACAGTGTATTAACAGACAACTTAAGCAATACTATAAACAGTAATGGGAAATCATAAGCAAGCAGCACACAGCACTGCAGAAAGAGTATGTTCACGCTGTCTTATTAACTAGAGCAGATTATACAAACTATATTCACTTTTTAATCATGTTTCTTATCTGATGTCTACAGACAAGTCATGAGACTGCTTGAATAACATTAAATGCAAAGAAGCTAAACACTTGGTACTGGTATAAATGCCATAGTATTTCTGAGGTACCTTTATAAATGTCATGACAAACTAAGTGATGTAACAGTCGGCATTAGAACTGGTAGGTGGCTCATGGCTCAGCAGAATATGCATCATGTTAAGGCAGCATATCATGTGCAGCACCTGAATGTGCCGTCATAAAACTGTGGCATTAAGGCAGCTGTGGACAGCTGAACATGATTGGCATCATAGACTGTGTGAGTGGACCTGGTAGATGGTTATGTCTCCATGGCACACCCAGTTGGTCAAGGCAGCATACTATGTGAATCAGAGAAGAAAGGTCATAAACAACTCCAAGTACACTGCCAAAGGTCTACAAAGTTATAGTTCTGTTGTATACATACATCCAATTCTGGAAAAAATGTTATCTGAAATGATGGTCTTTAGGTAGTTAATTTATCTGAAACATGGAGTGGTTGCAGCAAATCTCTACAAAATATAAACAGGACCCAAATCCCTGCTCACTCATCTGTACTAGCAGAAGGGACCTCTCCATTACTTGAAGACCAAAACTGCATACATAGTTGTGAGTTAATGAAATTACTACTTGAAATATAAAGGGATTAAGCAGACAGTAAGAGCACGAATAGTCAAAGTGTACACAGTGCGCTTGTTTTAGAGGTTGCCCTACAGCTGTCCAGTTATACACTGCAGTTGAACTGTAGAAAGTTATGAAAACTATAAGCAGGCAGACCACTGTACAGACTGTAAAACAGCAAATACCTATCCACAAAGCTAGTTGTAATTTAATAAACAAAAATTCTCAGCAAGTTAGCCAAAACTACTCAACCAGTAAAGGAGGCCAGCCATGACAAAATCAAGTATAAAACCTTGGCGCCAAAGTAAAATATAGGGGGATCTGATACAATACTTGGTAACAGCAGTGAATGCTTGTTTTTAGTGAAACTTAATACAACAGAAAAGAAAGAATACAGTGAAAGCCCAGACCCACAATGAAGACCATCCAAAAATCTATCCCTTGATGTTAACCATACTGGCACAATTTGGGGGCTGTATCTGTTGCATTACGGTTTGTGCTAAATATCTGGAACCAAAACTAGCAGTGAACAGACTGTAAATAAAACAGTTCTGTAGGCAATAATGTATTTTAAGGTTTTATCTGCAAGCATACACTATGTAACATAAAGCTTTATATCAAATATAATTCTAGGGTTATGCTTAAAATATGCAACGGAAACACTGTTGGAAGGAAAAAGCGTACTAATAAAGATAAATACAGAAATATAAATAGCAGCTCTAACATTCCTGGCCAAATAAAACAGTCTTAAATCAAACTTAAAAGCACGTTACTTTTAATGTATTATGTTGCATAAAACAAAGACAGAGGTTAAAATAAAAGGCATACGAGCCACATAAAGAAAAACTTACCCGTACTTAGTAGATTCTCCATGGCATCTGAATACTGTATTAAGCGAACATGATACATCCATGACTGGAGACGGTAAGAGTTCCCATCAGGACTTTTGGGATCTGTGTAGAATTTCTCCAGGCTGCAGCTTCCATTGAATTTGGAATCCAGAAGTATCCCATCACCGTTCCTCTTGTCCCAGTAGAAGACATCTGGTTCTGGATAATAACGCATACCTACAACAAGGTTGATCATGTTATAAAGAAGAACCATAGTGTTGCAGAAGCAGAGTAGGTCAACAACGAGAAATTAAGAGGCGGTAAATATCACAATTATTTGCAAGCCCAGCTGAGTATTAATACACAAACATTACTTGAAACAAGTTGCCTTTACACCAGGAATAGTATTATCTCAAGCCAAGATTAGCAAAAATCAAACATGCCTCTTCTTCAACATGAACAACAACAAAATAGTATACCAGACCACAGAATGCTTATGAAATAAAGTCTACGCAAGGCTTTCATACTGCCTAAAAAAGTAATCATTGCTAGCCTTGTGTCAAAAGTTAATTTCCCAAACTTAATCAAGGTATGTAAACACATGCACACCATCTTGTAAAGCCACGTTAACCAAAACTGACCCAGTGAAATACATCCCATCACGAATGGAGGTGCATAAAATATAAAAGTAGAAAACACAGTGCAAGACATTTAATGAGTGCACTGTTCTCTTCAATTCTCATACAATACAGGCATAAGAAAGAACCACTGAAAAAGAAATATTTCCCCCTAAAAAGGCTGAAAAGTATGAAGTGAGACAAAGGCAAGGGAGATTGCCTAACCATACAATGTGGAGGCAAGCCCTGAAGCAGTAGATATTAATCTTCAATGATGCAGAAAAAGGCCACTTTGCACTCTTTGCTCTAATATACATCAGGTGCCACCATGCTTAGAAAAGGTGTGGACTGAGGACCAAGTGGACGCCTCCAGAATATCTTGGGCAGACAGGGCAGGTGCCCCTCCCTGATGAAGGTAGAATGACAACTGTGGCCCTGCTGGAATGAGTCTTAATGTGTTTGGGTAGCTTTTTGCCATTATGCTTGTAGCAAAAGCAAATACAATTATAGATCCACTTAGAGAGAGTCTGTTGACATACTGGTTTACCCAGTTTGTAGTAGCAAAGGCCACAAAAGGCTTATCAGCTTATTTGGCCAAGTAAGACCACAGCTGTCTATGTATATCCAGGAAATGTAAGGTTCTTTCCCTTCCATTCTCTGTGTTTGGGGAAAAAAATAGGGAGTTGGACTGTTCGATTTAGGGAGAGCTCTGTTACCACCCTGGACATGAAGATCTAAGTTAGTTCTCAGTGAAACCTACGGAAGGGTTCTTTACACATTAGTGCCTTAAATTTATCCAAGTAAGACCACAGCTGTCTATGCACATCCAGAAAATGTAAGGTTCTCTAACCTCTATTCTGAGGGTGTATTAAAGTAGGCTTGGGCATTCTAGAGGGCTGCCAGAGTTTATTCATTGTGTGTGCAATTATACTATCCTTGGGAGATGGAAAGGGCATCAAGGTATCCTGGCACAACATCAATTACTCTCACAACATTTTTTTTCCACTTACTGCTACACTGGGTGAGGGAGTTCAGGGCATACAATGATGCCATACATGCACACTGCTGCACATAAAAGGAAATCTATAGCTTACCCTTTCTCACACATTTAGACGGCTTTGTAGCACTCCCTAGCCTCCAACAGGGCCAGTACAGGGCTGAAAACTCCCACAGCTGTAAGATTGCTGGCTATCATCTACTCATGTCTACCCCCTAACCAACTATCCAGCTTTACAAGTCACTAGTCGATCACAAGTCACCAGCACTGCAAACAGATGTCTCTTTGCCAACAAAACAGATACAAGTCTGTATTTTAACACATTATCTCTATGTCTTTGTGCCCAGTCTGGTTTCAACATTTCATCCTACACACAGTTGTCTTAAATAGAAGTCGTGTACGCCTATACATTCTTCATTCCTGTCTTGTCTATGTACTAAAATGACAAGAGATGACTTGTTCTTTATATCAATACTGCCTTTTGTTGCTGACCTTACACAGACTGTTCAAAATTATAACTGTCACCACCGTCAGATTATATAAAACACCTCTAAAGTATGGTTACCATGACAAAACTTTTAACTTGCCAATTCTTTTCCCATGTCTCAGACTATGTTTTTATTCTCTGGTATTAGCAATGCAGCTAAAACAGGCCACTTACTCTTTAGTCCTGCTGTCTTTGAAGAGCAAAAGACAGGCTGAGTCTCCTCAAAATAATATTTTATATTCTAAAACAAAGAATTCTTAATCTTTACACTTTCACTGCGTGAATAGTTCACTCCATTTGTCTGTTTGACCAAGGATAACATGGAACTGAAGTTGTGCATTTAAATTCCAAGTTGTTTTCAAACCATTTGAATTCCTGGCTCAAACACTGTGGACCACTGTGTGATAGCATTAATATGCTTTCTCGTGAAAGAAGAGATTTCAGCGTCCTAACTGTACTACCAATAATACTGCGTGACAGCTTAATTACCATTATTATTTAACTATCCAAAAGTAATCTGTGAGATAATATGAGCTATACCACTCTTGAAAAATCTAAAACCACTCATCCTAAAACCTGTTGCTGTTTATGCTAACATTTCTTCTCCTGGATTGTCACTATGGTAGTAAAGTACAGTTGTGTACACTTACCATAAATGTAGATGTTCGAGTGTATTCACTGTTGCAGTCATTACATTTGGGTAATCTGCTGGCAGGTTGCCCTCAGTCGGCCTGATTAACAAAGTCTTGGGTCCTACGTCGGTTGCTGTCCCTTCTTCCATGGCATCAGGTCGTCAGGGGTATAAAACATGCAGCCGATGCCATTACATCAGTTTTTCTTGCCCCAGATGTCAGGTGCCCCCCTAATGGGGAGCAAAAAAAAAAAAATATATATATATATATATATATATATATATATATATATATAAATAAAATAACAATCACAAAAATATACCTCCAAACAATAGTAAATACACCAAAACGGTTTTAAGCATAATAACAGAAAAACAGGGGGCTGGAGGGAGGGTAACTAGGACTGCAACAGTGAATACACTCGAACATCTACATTTATGGTAAGTGTACACAACTGTACTATGTGCATCGTGTTTCACAGTTGCAGTCATTACATTTGGGTAGATTCCTAAAGCTAAGGTTGGGAAGATGGATTTATACAGCATTAGGACTAGCTATAAGGCCCTGCAAAACAGCAGTGGCAAAGCCAGTTCTGGATTTAGAGAAAATTGGTAAGTGATAATGCTTGGTCAAAGTATAAACTGAACTCCAGATACCAGCTTCTAGAATATCCCTGGTAGGAACACCTCTGAGAAAGGCTGTTGAAGTAGATGCAGCCCTGGTGGAATGAGATCCGATCCCCTGGGGGATAGGTTTTCCATGGTGCTTATAACAGAAACGAATACAATGGCTTATCCATTTAGAAATGATTTGCTTTGAAATAGCCTTCCCCTCTGTCCCTGCAGCAAATGCTACCAGCAGTTGTTCAGATTTTCTTCGAGATTTAGTCCCGTCCAAGTAGAATCTAAGCTGTCGGTGTACATTCAATGAATGCAGAATCCACTCTCCCTTGTTCTGTGGATTGGGAAAGAAAGTTGGCAAATGAATGGACTGATTAAGAGCCACACTGGATACCACCTTGGGCATGAATGATGGACTGGTCCTGAGTGACACTCTGTCCGCATGAAAGCTGATGAAAGGCTCCACTGCCATAAGGGCCTGTAATTCAGATATCGTTCTAGCTGAAGTGATTGCTAAAAGGAAGGCTGTTTTCCAGGAAATAAATGTTAAGTCTGCATTTGCAGCTGGTTCGAAAGGAGGTAGATTGAGTTGCTCCAATACAAAGTTAAGGTCTCAGGCAGGGATTGGAGCTCTCCTGGGTGGTCTCAAGTTTTTGGCATCTCTGAGATACTGCTTTAGAAGAGGATGAGAGAAGGGGGGGGGGGGGTTCTGTGTTGTAATGAGCTGAAACGGCTGAGGCATGGATTTTTATGGAAGAAAAGGACAGGCCCTTATGAAGCATTCAGTTAAGTATTGCAAAATCTGAGGTAAATTGGGCACTGCTGTGCTCATCCCTTGAGATTGATTCCAGGCACAAAATCTTTTCCATTTGTCAGCAGAAGATTTTCTAGTACTAGGGTCTTCTCGCCTCCAAAATGACCTCCATCACAGGTTTGCTGAGGGATGCTAAGGATGAATTTAAGTGATACGCCAAGCTGCAAGATTCAATGTTTACAGCTGAGGGTGCAGAATTTGCTTCTCCTGCTGAGACAGTAAGGAAGGTGTCTGAGGCAGGTGCCATGGAGAAATGTGTGACACACTGCGCAGGAGTGGGTACCAGTGTTGGCAAGGCCAGTCTGGAGCAATCAAAATAATTTTTGGCTTGTCCTGTTTGACTTTTAGTAGAACTTTGGAGAGCAAAGGCAGAGGAGGAAAGGCATAGACTGATAGGTTTTTCCAGCTGAAGGACAGAGCATCCACTTTCCAGGCTTTTTTGTGATGAGTTTTTGTGCAAAATTTGTCCAACTGGTAGTTCTGGGGTGAGGCAAAAGGATCTATGGCTGGGCTCCCCCATTTGCGTGTCAACATGTTGAAAATCCATGGTTCCAGTTTCCATTCGTGAGGGTCCAGGAGATTTCTGCTCAGTTAGTCTGCCAGAACATTCTGCTTTCCTGGCAGGAATTCAGCTTGTAGTTGTACTTGATAGCTCATGTGATGTTGTCCGTCTTTATCAGTAATTGTCCTGGATGAAGGTAGTCCTTGAAGGCTGTCAGTGCATTCTGTACAGCTAGCATTTCTTTTTGAATGATACGAAGGTGCATTTGATTTGGGCTTTATTTGCCCTGAATGCACTTCCCTGCCAGATGAGCCCCCCGTGCATAATAGTCTGAAGCGTCTGTAGTTAGGGTTTGGGCGGCAGGGGGTGGTGTGAGTGGCAGTCCCTTGTTTTGGTGGCAGGCCTCTGCCCACCACAGGAACTCTAGGCGCAGGCAAGATACGATAGTAATCATTGTTTCCAGACCGTGACAATGTTGACTCCATAAACTTTTTAAGTACCACTGAAGTTTCCTCAAATGCAGTCTTGCATACAGAATTAGAAGAATGCACGAGGCCATGAACCCCAAGGCTTGCAGTATTTGCCTTGCAGATAGCAGGGTTTTTGTGGCCGCCTATTTGAAGTAAGTTACCAAATGAATTTGATTTTCTGACGTAAGGAAAGCCATCTGGGCATTTGCATTCAAGCTTGCACCCAGGAATGTAATTTTTTGAAAGGGTATCATTTGAGATTTCTTTTTGTTTACGGTGTACCCTAGAAAGGTTAGAAGTATTTTTACAAATGCCAGATGTTTTAGAAGAATGTCCGGGTTTTCTGCCTGAATTAGACAATCATCCAGGTATGGATATATTTGTATATTTCTTTGCCTGCAAAATGCAATTACTGGAACCAGGCACTTTGTGAATACCCTGGGCGCAGTAGACAAGCCAAAGGGCAGTGCAGAGAACTGATAATGCATGCAGCCTGCTTTGAAGCGTAGGAATCTTCTGCAAGATTCCCTGATTGGGATATGCAGGTAAGCCTCTTTTAAGTCGAGAGTTGCCAACCAGGCATCCTTGCCTTGCATAGGAAGTAGCTGGTGAAGAGTCAGCATCTTGAATTTTGGAATGTCCAGAAAGGTGTTTAGAGTAGACAGGTCCACAATTGGATGCCATGATTTGTCTTTTCTGGGTACCAGGAAAAGTCTGGAATAGAAACCTTGTCCCTTTTCCTCTTCTGGTACCGGTTGAATAGCCCCCATGTTTAGAAGGGAAAATATTTGTTTCTGAGCCTCTGCCCACTGATTTGGGGGCAGGTCTGGCACCAGTTTGGCGTTGGCAGCGTGTGGAAATGAAATCTGTATCCCTGGGACACTATATTTAAAACCCATTTGTCCTGGGTATAAGTTGCCAGTTTCTTGAATGAAGAGCCAGTTTTCCCCCTAAAGGGGTGGCTAAGAGGTAAGTGCTTGGTAATTTCAAAGGGAAGTTCATTGAGACTGTTTACCATAGGGTGGTGCCTTGTTGTTTCCAGATTTGGAAGTGGAAGCACCCCATTGCTTAGTTCTGAAAGCCCCTTGGGACTGAAATCTGGTGGTTTTGGAATGTCTGGGTTTGCCCGTAGAGGCTCTGGAAGGAGCTGGAAAGGACCAGTTCTTAGTAGGCCAATGCCTACTAAATCTAGGAGGTTGTACTTGTAAGAAATTTTTCACAGTTTGCATAGATTTAGCTTGATCTTCCATCTTTTTTAGAACTTCTTCAGCCTTATTGCCAAATAAGCGGTCCTGCTGTAAAAGGAGCATCCAAAAGTTTTGCTTTAACATGATCAGGCAGAGACTGCTCCTTAAGCCAAGCATGCCTTCTAAGCACAGACCCAGTAACAGCAGCCCTACAAGAGGCCTCTAAGGAATCAAAAACACACTGCAAAGTATGTTTGCCAACTTGTTCAGTTGAATGCAATAAATGCTGCAAATCTATATATATAAAATTCTATTTAAAAATACTAATTAAATTTATGTGTAAAATGGCAAAGTCTCAAAATTCATATTACTACATTAATAAATAATGAAAAAATCTATTCATTTCTTATGACAACCATCTAAACCCCTTAATTTAATTCTAGCATCTAATATTCACTGATCACTTTTCAGAAAGTCCTAATTATATTATTTATATGTTTCTATATATTTTAATAAATTAATATCAATGCATATTGTACAGTTAATACATTTTCCTAACTAATAACTATTGACATAACTTAATTTTATCTTCTGGAAGCTCTATGAATTAATATGGGTTTTAAAGATGTGTTATCGTTTAACCCTGGTGTGGTTGATGCATCCGTATACAATTGCCACCATACCTCCTTATAACTTAACATTTCCTTCATACAGCCTCCTCTAGGATTGTGTCTAATCTGCTCCAATATTGCAAATTTAAACTTATGTTCTTCACCGTATTTTTCTATATGTCTGTATAAGGCGTTGTTTTTGTCCTTTCTTCTTACACTATACATATGATCATAAATTCTCCTTTTTAAAGCTCTCTCTGTTTTTCCTATATAGTATCCACTGCATACTATACACTTAGCCATATATATAACAAAACTAGTACTGCAATTCCCCTTCCTAAACTTTTACTTTTGTTAATGTTTTCCAATACCTGTTCCCGTGACTCCATAATATCCCCACACTGGTTACAATGGCCACATTTCGTTGTCGCATTTACCCCATTGTCCCTAGTGTAATTCTGAACTCCTATAGTTCCTTTTTCCAATAGCTTCTTTAAATTATATCCCATTTTGTATACAAATAACGGTTTCTCTCCTACACATTTGACTAAACTATTGTCCACTATAAATATTTTCCAGAATGATACCATAATGTTCTTAATCTGGTGTACAAAAGGTGTATATTCCAAGATACAAGCACGTTGGTATCTAACTGTGCTGTTAACTGTATCTACAACTGTATGAGAACCATTGATTTGCTCTTTACTTCCTAACAGTGGGGTATATTTCTTTCCCCATTGTTCAATGACATATTGCTTAACATCCCTCATCATCAATACATCATAATTCCTTTCTTCAAATAATTTTGTAACATAATCCATTTCATTTTTCATTTCATTAAATCTCGAAGTCATCCAGGCTACCCTTATACATTGCCCCTTGTATATGTTGTATAATAATTTTTTAGGCTGATTGCTAGTGTATTGTAGGTAATCGTTAGAAAAGGTATTCTTTCGATATATAGCTGATTTAAAACCCTTACTATCGTGTAATATAAATGTATCCAAATAAGCTATACCATTAAAACTCATAGAATGAGTGAACCGTAAAAATTCACTGCTAGTATTGATAAAAGTAATGAATTTGTTTAGCTCATCTTTATTTCCCTTCCATAATATGTAGATGTCATCTAAAAATCTAGTGTAATGTATTACATGTTTAAAGAGAATGTTTGGAAATAAAATCTTCTCTTCCCAATTTAACATAACTAGACTGGCGTATATAGGTGCACTGGCTGATCCCATTGCTACACCATTACTTTGCTGATAGTATTCACCTTCAAAATAAATGTAGTTATGTTCCAATACAAGTGACATACAGTCCATTATTAAACAAACATGATCCCACTCTATGTTTGTATGTTTCCTTATGCTTTCACAAAACATCTCCAGTCCCAATTGTTTGGGAATACATGAATATAAGTCGATGACATCTATAGTTACATAAATAAGGTCACTGCATTCTATATGTGTAGGGAAATTGGTCAAAAAATCCCAAGAATCCTTTATTAAGTGTGGGATATAATTGTACGTGTTTTTTAGCCAAGTGTCAACAGCTATTCCTAAAGGGAATGTTTTGGCTAAACTACCTGACACTATAGGTCTAAAAGGGGGGTCTCTTACACTTTTGTGTACCTTTGGTATACCAACTAATGTAGCTAGTACTGGATACTTTACCTTGATGAAATTGTAAACATCAGTATTGATTCTATTGTCTATCCAAAATTCTTCTATGTAAGAATCTATTCTATGATATGCTATATTGATTTCATTGAGTGATACTGTATCATAATTCCCTGATTGGGTCAATAGACTGAATAGTTTGTTAACATATTCCAACTTGTCATATAGTACCACCCCTCCCCCTTTGTCCATTATACGTATGTCTTTGTCTCCCCTAAATTTTGCAAGTATTTCTCTCTCCTTCAGTGTCAGATTGTCTTTTTTGACCTTCATTCTTGTTTTGTTCTTTAATTTATAAACTTCCCTTATCACATGTTTTTCAAACATTTCTACTTTTGGATTCATTAATGGAACATAAGTACTTTTATTTTTTAATCTATTTTCTACTTCTACAGTGTCCTTTTTTACTACTTGGTCCTCCTTCTGGAACATGATGGCTAGATTGAGTTTCCTGGTGAACAATTTTACCTCACTTAAATGGTCCACAAGATCAAATGGGGGTGTCGGGATGAATTTCGTTCCCTTAGCTAACAAGTCAAAATGCATTTTGTTGATTGTTGAACTTGTATAATTATAGATTTTAAAGTTATTAAAGATGTGAGTTACTCCATCCACTTTTATATAGTTATTGTCATTGTTGGTTTGAATCTGAATAGTGTTTGTCGTATTAGATGTTAATATATAACCTGGCCTGTCCTTTGTCCCCTTTAAAATCTTTTCTGTTGGTTCTTGGGGTAATAATTCCCTATCCCTCTCGTAGGTTTTCTTTTCCAATACTGGGAGTTCCACGTCCTTTGAAAATTTTGTCTATGGTTCCAATTACCTCCGAACCCTTCTGTATTGTCATACCTTACCCTTTTAAATTTGCCCCCTGTCTGTCTATTACTATCATCTTCCCCATGTTCTATGTTATCCGCTTTCCACAGATAAGATTCATTTTCTTTGTATTGGGATATGTCCCTATTCAGTTTGACACACTTCTTCTCATATCCCATTTTTGTTTTTTTATCAGCTATCTGGAACTGTTTCACATACAGATCTTCCCATTGTTTAAACACCAAGTCATTTACTATTTGACCATTAAGTTCCTCAACCTCTACAATTAATTGTGATAACTTTTCATCATTAAATTTAATCAACATGTTCATAAATCTATAACCACATTCATCAAAAAATTTATTGAATACTTCTATATTTTGTTTAGTTAATTCTACACCCATTGGATGTTTGAAGAACCGAAGACCCTTAGGTACTATTTTCAAGATCAAACATTCATGCAAATATCCATTATCTATTTTGATACCATTAATCACATTCAATTTCTTTCCAAGTAAATATATCATATCCTTTAATGTCCCGTTCGTGGGAAGAGTACTTCTAAGTTGTTCTCTAACTTTGTCATAGTTGTTAAAGTTAAAATTGCTGGAAAAAAATGTTTTTAATTGTCCATAATTAATCCCTACTTTGTCAGTTTGTGACTTGTCAGTCAACTTGTTAGTTGCACTGACAGATGAAAAAACAGTACCTTTTTCTTTTGTTCTCTCCACCACATCAGAACAAGTCCTTTCTGGTAGAACTCTTTTGGATTTGGTTCCTATACGTAGAGCTTCTTCATCGTCGTCGTATTTGTATAAGGAGAAGTCAAAAGTTATATCAGTGGAATTCAAGTTCAAACTGTCCCTTAATAAACTAGGAAAATGTGTCACTGAAAGATCAATTTCACTTTTTTTATTAGATGCTTTTGGTTGTCCAATTAATGTTTCTCCCTTCGCCAAAACTGCTGATTCTTTGCACTTTTCTTTACGTGAGTTGTGGAATGGTTCTGCAGAGACAGTCACCGGTGCATCTTCCTTGCCTCTACGCTCTCCTTCTGTGCTATTGGTACCTTTAATACCACTAGTACACCTCCGTTTAGTTGGTGCATCCACTGTAACTGTCGGCGACTTGATATTAATACAGCCCTGCTCCCTTGTTCCACCATTAACTCCATCGCTAGATTTAAAAATTGAAACATCACCACTACCTGTCTGTTCTTTGTCCACTTTCAGAATCAAAGTGGAACATAGTTGCGTTAATTTAAAGACTTCTTCTCTGAGTGCCGTTAGTTCCTCCAAAACGGAATTAATGTCGGTATTCCCAGAGGTAGTCTTCGCCAGAGGCTGTTCTGTAGATCCCTCCATGGTACGACTACAGAATCAAAAGAACGATGAACTCTACAAACTGCGCTATCTTCCCTGTAACAACGTTGCACACAGAGGGAACGCAGTGCAGTCTCCGAAAAAAAGCTTTTAATATAAAATAGATACAGACAGATAAAACATTCCCTTGCCTAAGCAAGCATGCAGAGTTAAGCGCTTTCACCTACAGGATGTAGGCTTCCTCAGAACTGTGCTTTCACATTTACAAAGTGTTTAAATAACTTTTTTTGGCGCCATTTTCTACAAGCATATACAATATAGCATATCATAGAATAGATTCTTACATAGAAGAATTTTGGATAGACAATAGAATCAATACTGATGTTTACAATTTCATCAAGGTAAAGCATCCAGTACTAGCTACATTAGTTGGTATACCAAAGGTACACAAAAGTGTAAGAGACCCCCTTTTTAGACCTATAGTGTCAGGTAGTTTAGCCAAAACATTCCCTTTAGGAATAGCTGTTGACACTTGGCTAAAAAAAACGTACAATTATATCCCACACTTAATAAAGGATTCTTGGGATTTTTTGACCAATTTCCCTACACATATAGAATGCATTGACCTTATTTATGTAACTATAGATGTCATCGACTTATATTCATGTATTCCCAAACAATTGGGACTGGAGATGTTTTGTGAAAGCATAAGGAAACATACAAACATAGAGTGGGATCATGTTTGTTTAATAATGGACTGTATGTCACTTGTATTGGAACATAACTACATTTATTTTGAAGGTGAATACTATCGGCAAAGTAATGATGTAGCAATGGGATCAGCCAGTGCACCTATATATGCCAATCTAGTTATGTTAAATTGGGAAGAGAAGGTTTTATTTCCAAACATTCTCTTTAAACATGTAATACATTACACTAGATTTTTAGATGACATCTACATATTATGGAAGGGAAATAAAGATGAGCTAAACAAATTAATTACTTTTATCAATACTAACAGTTAATTTTTATGGTTCACTCATTCTATGAGTTTTAATGGTATAGCTTATTTGGATACATTTATATCACACGATAGTAAGGGTTTTAAATCAGCTACATATCGAAAGAATACCTTTTCTAACGATTACCTACAATACACTAGCAATCACCCTAAAAAATTATTATACAACATATACAAGGGGCAATGTATAAGGGTAGCCCGGATGACTTCGAGATTTAATGAAATGAAAAATGAAATGGATTATGTTACAAAATTATTTGAAGAAAGGAATTATGATGTATTGATGATGAGGGATGTTAAGCAATATGTCATTGAACAATGAGGAAAGAAATATACCCCACTGTTAGGAAGTAAAGAGCAAATCAATGGTTCTCATACAGTTGTAGATACAGTTAACAGCACAGTTAGATAACAACGTGCTTGTATCTTGGAATATACACCTTTTGTGCACCAGATTAAGAACATTATGGTATCATTCTGGAAAATATTTATTTTGGACAATAGTTTAGTCAAATGTGTAGGAGAGAAACCGTTATTTATATACAAAATGGGATATAATTTAAAGAAGCTATTGGAAAAAGGAACTATAGGAGTTCAGAATTACACTAGGGACAATGGGGTAAATGCGACAACGAAATGTGGCCATTGTAACCAGTGTGGGGATATTATGGAGTCACGGGAACTGGTATTGGAAAACATTAACAAAAGTAAAATAAAGTTTAGGAAGGGGAATTGCAGTACTAGTTTTGTTATATATATGGCTAAGTGTATAGTATGCAGTGGATACTATATAGGAAAAACAGAGAGAGCTTTAAAAAGGAGAATTTATGATCATATGTATAGTGTAAGAAGAAAGGACAAAAACAACGCCTTATACAGACATATAGAAAAATACGGTGAAGAACATAAGTTTAAATTTGCAATATTGGAGTAGATTACACACAATCCTAGAGGAGGCTGTATGAAGGAAATGTTAAGTTATAAGGAGGTGTGGTGGCAATTGTATACGGATGCATCAACCACACCAGGGTTAAATGATAACATATCTTTAAAACCCATATTAATTCATAGAGCTTCCAGAAGATAAAATTAAGTTATGTTAATAGTTATTAGTTAGGAAAATGTATTAACTGTACAATATGCATTGATATTAATTTATTAAAACATATAGAAACATATAAATAATATAATTAGGACTTTCTGAAAAGTGATCAGTGAATATTAGATGCTAGAATTAAATTAAGGGTTTAGATGGTTGACATAAGAAATGAATAGATTTTTTCATTATTTATTAATGTAGTAATATGAATTTTGAGACTTTGCCATTTTACACAGAATTTTAATTAGTATTTTTAAATAGAATTTTATATAGATTATGTAAGGCATTTATTTTGATGTACTTTTAAAGCAAGTTGGTGTATTTTTTCTGCATTTTTTCTGTATTTATTCTGTTTTTTAACTTTACAAACGAGCAATATGTTTTTAAATGAGTAATATAACTTTAAGGGCTGCTTGTAGAAAATGGCGCCAAAAAAGTTATTTAAACACTTTGTAAATGTTAAAGCACAGTTCTGAGGAAGCCTACATCCTGTAGGTGAAAGCGCTTAACTCTGTATGCTTGCTTAGGCAAGGGAATGTTTTATCTGTCTGTATCTATTTTATATTAAAAGTTTTTTTTCGGAGACTGCACTGCGTTCCCTCTGTGTGCAACGTTGTTACAGGGAAGATAGAGCAATGATCTCACACTTCAAGGACAGAACAGTAGGTATGCTTCCTAGATGCATATGTATATGTAGTAACAGAATAAGTGCAGGAGTGTCATCCAGGCACAGTCTGCTTCCACACAGTCCTCAATGGAACCAGCAAGTGTGCTGAGTGACATCTGTGAGGATGTTAGCCAGCACCACTGAATACTCCCTAAGTACATGGAACAGGGTACAGCTCAAAAAGACTGTCTTCATCGGATCTACAGCTGTACACACCACCTCAGTTAGCAATTACATGTATTAGATTGTCAGCGCCATAAAATCTACCCTGACCATCAGTGTTGTCCATGACCAGAGTACGGTATGAACATGGGGTGGCTGCCTGACAACAGTCAGATGGCCTACCACCCTTCTTCACAGGCAGCAGGGAGTACCTACCTCCAGAAGTGCAACAACTCAGCATCAAGCTTCATTCTTTACTTGGATATTTTTACTATGTATTTATTTTATGTGCATTTATAGCTGGTATATATTAACAATGTATTTATATTTAAGGGTGCATTTTGATACTGTATTTTGGGTGTTTAATGTATAAGCTATTTATTGAAAATAAGTTTTTACCATCATTAGTGAGAAATGAACATGCAAAAGGCTCATCTTTGTAAAACCAAGCTAGTCTCTCACTCACATCAAAAAGAATTTGTATAAATGGATGGGAAACCGTAAATTCACTCCCAGTTTAATGCCTATGCCCCTTATGAACAGAGACAGTCTATAGAATGACTCAAGTCTCCAACAACCAAAGACCCACTACCCTGATAACTACCCTCTCTCATATCTGGGATGTTAAAAGATCAATATCGTCATATCCTGGGTATTACTGGCTAGGCTTGTAAAGGCTCTTGTGTCATTAGCCTAGTATTCACCTATGAACCTATAAGTATAAACTGATACAAGGAACCAATTAATGTCTTTAGCCTGAAGAAGTTCTGTAAGTGGAAGTGAATGAAAGTACTCAATCATTTTTGTCACTTTGTCCGCAGATATTACAGAGGATAAGCTTCAGTGTTTTATTTTGTTTTTCATGTTTTCACACAGTTGCCCAAGGACATGCCTAAAGACATTTCACAACACCAACAACATTCTGCTGAATATAAATCTCTGTCCTTTTATGCTCACCCCCCCCCCCCCCCCGTAGTGGATTTAATGGGTGTAATAATGGCAACTATGCAGCTGTCACTATGAACTTAATCATGTTATTAAGCGTATTTATAAAATTAGAATGAATGGCAGCACTTGGCTACATAGTGCTGATCACCTATCAAAGAGAACCAGTACCTTTTTTTTTTTTTTTTTTTTTTTTTAAGTAACACTGTATATAACGAAAAGACACAGACTCACTATGTTAAACTGTGGGCAGTAATTTGTAGAATCGCTAGTTTCAGATTTCTAGCAATATCATGCTGGCAGAAAAAAGTCCTCTACATAACAATGCAAGATTTTAAATACCTAAAAAAGATGAATGGATCATTCAAATGGTCTGAAGAATTAAAAAAAAATAAATAAATGGAGTGCTTCATTATGATGCTTTGATATAGAGAGCAAAGATCACAAGGTTGAGTTTTGGTGCAAGAGGGAAGTTTTACTTTATGTTTTTAGTCGGCCAGAAAGGCAAACTACCTACTTTGGGCTTCTGCTACCATTTTACTGCTAGTCCAGTATCACTATTAAGTTTTTAAGTGAGAGTTACCATACATTCCTTCAATCGATGCAGCAGCACTGGCTTCTCTGTTCTAAGACATCTTTTCCAATATAAATGAGAGATATACTTTACTAATAGATACTGTTAATGACAGATTCTTGTCAAGTGATCTTAACAGACTGCATAGTATAATATCCAACTTTGGAGCACCACATATACAGAGGTATCTGTCTGAACCAAATCCCTAATGAGAAAGATTCTGAAGGTCTTAATACGGTAAATCTTCCAGGTAAATCCAGATTGAGCAACAGTCTTAAATTGATGGACTTATTCTTTCAAGACCTGTATTTATTTTGATGATCATGTTATCATTTTTACAGGGCTTCTTGTAATTATTTTGTAACCGTTCATTAACTTTGTAACAGTTCATTAACCTTGTTGAATGTACTGCCTGATAAAACAATATATTTTTTAACCTGTGTAAAACTTGCACATGTAATAAATGCACATGGCCTTTCTGAAACTCCTAAATATCTGCTATTATCACAACAGCCATTCTATCTTCTTGTTAAGCCATCATTTGATTTTGGACTACTCATATTGCCATATTATGAGAATATTACATAAACAAACTTTTGGTTCACATTTCACCTCGGACAAGTTTGTTTTGACCCTCTGGTATATTTAACCTATAGAAATTTAGGGGCTGCTTACAGCCAGGCTGGGAGTGAAATGTAACTGTTTCTTGTGCTTCCTCAGCTGGGGAACACCCTGGGATCAAGATCAACAGTCTCACCCAAAAGCGAAGCTCAATTTTGTTAGGTGTTCACTCAGTGTTGTGGTGGTGATACCCTGGGAGTCAGCTCCCTACCTCCAACTGTAAAGTGGTGCACCTACTCCCCTACCTCCAAATGTAAAGCGGTGCACCTCCTCCCCACAGCACTCCTTACAGCTGCATTATTTAATGTCATATCATTCTGCAAACAGCCAATATAACGCTTATTATGGAGGACTAATTAACTGTGAACCTTATTTACTCATTCAGGTTTCCATGTCATTCACTGCCACAAGGGTAGTACTAGCAGTGGATTAATCACCCAGTTTATATTTAAGCTTGACATTTGCCTAAAAACATTTTTTGATGACTGGTGTAATGGTTAAGGTGTTTACCTCACAGACTCAAGGTACAGGGCTTGATTCTCATTTTTGAAAGGGATATTGGCAAGGCTTAAAATAACTTACAAGGGCAGCTGGCTACTGCTTACCTATGATCTAATGAAACCATAACAGATCAGTTAAGTGCCAGCAGTGCTAATGACTCATATTCACTGTGGCCTACACAGGATACCATTGACTCACTGTGTGTATGCCCAAGGTGCATTATGCAACGTGAACCTCTAATGGACCAGGAATTATGTGCAGAGATCACGATGATAGCTGGAGTAAAATGACAGGGGATGGGATTGCTTAAAGACCACCTTATTCTGGATGCTCATTATTCAACATACCAAACCAAAATCTCATGTAAGACAGTACATAATTTGTCCAGTGAGATTTCTGCACCATATAACCTTCTGTCAAGTACTCTCTTCAATAGTGGACAAGCTTTGCAGTCCAACCCATCTTAGCCTTTGAGAGATTTTTCATCTTTTTAATGTGAGGAAGCCACATAACTTTTTTTGCAAATAAGGCTGCTGATAACATGTGGTCCTTCTTCCAAAGTGCACCCATGATGTTTTGCACTCTATCTTATACGGACAGTCTGAACTTATTTGACATTTGTTTACCAGGGAGGTCCAGCTGGGCTTAGTATACTGTTTTCTGCAGAAGCCCAGGGAGAAAAGCTCCAAATAAAGAGGAATAAAATAAGACACAGTACAATGTTATATATGCAGGCAAACACTGATTGGATACCTTCAGTCTTCTTCTTCTTTTGGCTGCTCCCGTTAGGGGTCGCCACAGCAGATCATCCATTTCCATTTCTTCCTGTCCTCTGCATCTTGCTCTGTCACACCAACCACCTGCATGTCCTCTCTCACCACATCTATAAATCTTATCTTAGGCCTTCCTCTTTTCCTGTTACCTGGCAGCTTCATCCTTAGCATTTTTTCCCAATATACTCTGCATCCCTCCTCAGCACATGTTCAAACCAACATTTGTCTCCAAACCTTCCAACCTGGGCTGACCCTCTAATATATTTATTCCTAATCCTGTTCACCTTTGTCACAAATATTAACGTCTTTAACTCTGCCACGTCCAGCTCAGACTCCTGCCTTTTTGCCAATGTCACTGTCTCCAACCCATATAACATAGCTGGTCTCACTACCCTCTTGTAGACCTTCCCTTTCACTCTTACTGGTACTAGTCTGTCACAAATCACTCTCGATAATCTTCGCCACCCACTCCATCCTGCCTGTTCTCTCTTCTTCACCTCTCTTCCACATTCACCATTACTCTGAACTGTTGATCCCAAGTATTTCAACTCATCCACCTTTGCCACCTTTACTCCCTGCATCCTCACCATTCCTCTATCCTCCCTCTCATTCACACACATATACTCTGTCTTAGGCCTGCTGACCTTCATTCTTCTTCTCTCTATAGCATATCTCCACCTCTCCAGGTCTCCTCCACCTGTTACCTACTTTCACTACAGATCACAATGTCATCTGCAAACATCATAGTCCACAGGGACTCTGGTCTGATCTCATCTGTCAACCTGTCCATCACCACTGCAAATAAGAAAGGGCTCAGAGCCTATCCTTGATGTAATCCCACCTCCACCTTAAACGGATCCGTCACTCCCACCGCAGACTTCACTGCTGCCACACTACCCTCGTACATATCCTGTACCACTCTTACATACTTCTCTGACACTCCCGACTTCCTCATACAATACCACAACTTCTCTCTAGGCACCCTGTCATAGGCTTTCGCCAAGTCCACAAAGACAATGCAACTCCTTCTGACCTTCTCTGTACTTCTCCATCAACACTCTCAGAGCAAACATTGCATCTGTAGTACTCTTTCCTGTTGATCATTAATCACCTCCCTTCTTAACCTAGCTTCCACTACTCTTTTCCATAACTTCATGCTGTGACTGATCAATTTAACCCCACTGTAGTTACTACAGCTCTGCACATCACCCTTACTCTTAAAAATCGGTACCAAAACACTTTCTCATTTTCCTCAGGCATCCTCTCACTTTCCAAGATTTCATTAATAATCTAGTTAAAAACTCCACTGCCATTTCACCTAAACACCTCCATACTTCCACAGGTATGTCATCTGGACCAACAGCCTTTCCGTTCATCTTCTTCATAGCTATCCTTACTTCTCCTTGCTAATCCACTGCACTTCATGATTCACTATCCGCACATCATCCAACCTTCTCTCCCTCTTATTCTCTTCATTCATCAACCCCTCAAAGTACTCTTTCCATCTGCTCAATACACTCTCCTCGCTTGTGAGTATGTTTCCCTCATTATCCTTTATCACCCTTACCTGCTGCACATCTTTACTAGCTCGGTCCCTCTGTCTAGCCAATCGGTACAGGTCCTTTTCTCCCTCCTTAGTGTCCAACCTTTCATACAACTTTTCATACGCCTTTATCTTTAGCCTTCTCCACTTCAAGCTTTGCCATGCACCTCATCTCCTTATACTCCTGTCTACTTTATTCATCTCTCTGACAATCTCACTTCTTCGCCAACCTCATTCTCTGTATACTCTCCTGTACTTCCTCATTCCACCACCAGGTCTCCTTGTCCTCCCTCTTTCCAGATGTCACACTAAGCACCTTTCTAGCCATCTCCCTTACTAGCTCTGCTGTAGTTACCCAGCTATTCCTTAACTCTTCACTGCCACCCAGTGCCGGTCTTAACTCTTCCCTGAACTCCACCTCACAATTACCCATTTTCATTTTCCACCATTTGATCCTTGGTGCTGCCCTCACACTCCTCCTCCTCTTCTTCTTGATCACCAATGTCATCCTACAAACCACCATCCTATGCTGCCTAACTACACTTTCCCCTGCCACCACTTTACAGTCGCCAATCTCTTTCAGACTGGCCCTTCTACACAAGATATAATTCACCTGTGTGCATCTCCCTCCACTCTTGTATGTCACCCTATGCTCCTCCCTCTTGTTAAAATACGTATTCACCACAGCCATGTCCATCCTTTTTGCAAAATCTACTACCATCTGACCTTCTGCATTCCTTTGCTTAACACCATACCTACCCATCACTTCCTCATCCCCTCTGTTCCCTTCACCAACATGCCCACTGAAATCTGCTCCAATCACCACTCTCTCACCCTTGGGTATAGTCATCCAAATCACTCCAACATTTTTCTTTCTCATCCATCGCACACCCAACTTGTGGAGCATATGCACTAACACTCATCATTACACCATCAATTTCCAGCTTCATAAACATCACTCTATCCGTTTTCACCTCCAAAACACTCTTAGCACACTGTCCCTCTGTCCATCATATCAGCTAGCTCTCTCCCTATACCCAGTCATACTGCCAACATTCAAAGTTCTGAACCTCTCTACCACAGTCCTAGCCTTTACCTGCCTTCGGGCATGCCTTCCCACTCTTCTCCTCCTTCAGCCAACAGTAGGCCAATTTCTGCCAGCTCCCTGTTGGCCAACAGTACTGGTGGCGGTTGTTATTAACCCGGGCCTCGGCAAAACCAGTATGTATATCTGTACTGTCTTCCGCATGTATGATTTTGCAAAATTTTACACCAGATGCACTTCCTGACGCAAACCCCCCTCACATTTATCTGGGTTTGGGACTGGCACAAAGAAATGCACTGGCTTGTGCATCCCCAGTGGATGGGTTATTGGATATCTTCAGTGATGGTTATAAATAGAACGGCCACTGTGGTCCAGCAGTTAGCATTGTCGCCTCAGCAAGAGGCTCTCCGGTTCGATCTTTGGCTGGGGTTTCTTCTGTCCGAAGTCTGCATGTCCTCCCTGTGGTCGTGTGGATTTCCTATGGGTGCTCCGGTTTCCTCCCACATCCCCAAAGACATGCTGCAAGTGGATTGGACATGCTAAAATTAGCCTAGGCATGAGTGTGCGTGTGTGCCATCCGTGGAAGGTTGGGCGCCAGGCTGGCAACTCAACAAACTTCACTGCCAATCATGAGCAGATAAGGTGATCTGCTGTGGTGACCCCTTTACATTAAAAGGGTTCGTGGTCTGCACTCTTGTGGGAGGAGAGGCTGGACTCTGCCCTTCTGAGCTGGGAATTTCTGGTTAAAGGCTTATAGTGCCTGCATATTTGAACTGTTTCTTACTGAAATTGGTACACCTTGTTTCCTGTAGCATAGACTAGATCCAGGCCTGCTGAATCTAGCTTTATTTGTATGCTGCTTGTTTGTTTGCTTATTTCCCTGAAACGCTAATTCCACCTAAAACACGGCTTTTCAGCGCTTCTGTGGATCCCTTGTTTCATTTGAAAGAAAGTTACTGTTTGTCGTTTTTGCATTTAAGTTACCGGAAACATATTGCATTTAATTTACCTGGCACTTGCTCACTGAAGCAATTATATAAGTCAGCTCTAAAACATTAAAAGCACTACACCCTCACAAACTCCCCTTGAGTACCTCGTTCCCCTTTGGCCCTTTTTTTTCAATTATAAAGGAATTCCAAATACTATTCTAGCATGTCCAAAGGTCAGTTGTCAATCTCCTCTCCGGTCCAGCTGGTGAATCTCGGAATCTTGAGGCAATGTTACAACTGCCTCATGTACACAGACAACCCTCTCCTCCTCCCAACAAATTCCAACACATGTGAGAGATGCAACCATATAGCCATACTGGAGGCTAAGCTCTTTCAATTCAGTACTGGCGAACCAGTCAGGAGGAGAAGGAAACCACATTCACTACAATTCTAATCTCACATAGACCTACCACGACAGCAAACCAAACACATAAACACACAAAAACATACTCAGAGACTGTAAATAAAAATCTGCCTAAGCAGCAGAGACCTCCAAAGCAGACACCCAAGCAACCGCTACCCCAAAACAAAACTCGTGCAACACATAGCTCACAAAGCCAGTGTGCCGAACAGTCACAGCCCTTAAGGCTAAACAACACACCTGATACACTTGTAATAGGTGACTCTATCGTCAGGCACACTGACGTCCTGCTCACCAAGCTGAACAAGGAGAAGGTCACGGTGAACTGTCTGTCGGGCGCTAGGATCCGCCACATAACACTAGCACTCAGGTCACTCCAAGGCAAGTACAAATATGACTCCGTCATTGTCCATGCTGGTGTGAATGACCTGAGACATACCTCCCTGGACTACATGAAAAGAGACATAGAGGAGCTCCCTGAGCATGTAGCCCAGGTCGGTATGACCCTGACCTCGAGTAGCATCTTACCCTCACCAAGAATGATGCCACAATATGAGGACAAGATGATCAATTTCAACAATTGGCTTAAGTATTGGTGTCATTCAAAGGGGATCCAATGCTTGTCAGCCTGGGATGACATGCTCGACAAGCCACGATGCTTCGCTAGGGACGGCTTGCACCTGTCACCCCTGGGCTTTCGGATATTGGCAAAGGCTCTTGCTACCCCCATAGTGCCTTTTTTAGGCAAGGCTCAAAAGACAAACCCACCTCCATAGGTATCACAAGGGATAAGAAACTAAGAGTAATGCTATTCAATGCCAGAAGTCTAAACCTCAAGATGCATGCACTCGAAACTCTCCTTAGCATGGAGAACATCGATATCTGTGCAGTAATAGAAACCTGGTTCAAGGCTCCCAAGAGCACCCCAGCATGACCAGGTTATACCTCATACCATGCTTTTCGGCCCCAAAACTTGGACTGTACTACAAAAGGAGGGGGAGTATCAATATTCCTCAAAGATACCCACACCTCCAGGTTGGTGGCACAGCACGAAGCATCAGAGACTATCCATGTGCAACTAACAGTGGGTAAAACTGCCTTCCAGTTTATAGCCTACTACAGACCACCCTCCCAAACCCAGGAACCCCACTCGGCCTTCCTGAGAACACTGGAAAATATGAAGGTCTCTCCAAACACCATTATATTGGGCAACTTCAACTACCCAAACATAGACTGGGAGCATTACTCTAGCTCCAACACCCTAGCCCAACGGTTCCTAGAATTTATAAACTCAAATGCTATGGAACAACTTGTTACCACTCCCACAAGAGGGGAAAACATACTGGACTTGATCATCACCAACATGAGGACTCTATGCTCCAGACCAGAAGTGTATCCCTCACTGGTAAGATCAGACCATAAACTAATCTCCCTGGATATTCACATCCCGACTCCACCCCCTGCCCCGAAAACCACAGTGAAAAACTTCTCTAAAGCAAATTTCACACTCCTCAAAACCGAGGTAGAATCCTTCAAAGCCCCCGGGCCTGTGAAAAATATGGCCTAGACCGCAGAATCCTTTATAAACGCATACTATGAACACCTTCAGGAATGCATGGATCATGCAATCCCAAATAAAACCAAGACCCAATCCTCCAAAGGCAGACGTCCTGTCTGGTGGACCCCAGCCATAAACAAACTATACAATAGAAGGAGGAAGCTACTACATGATAGAGCAAAATCCCAAAATGGGAAGGCATCTGATCAGTATTAGCAAAAAACTACGAGCACTCATAAAATCGTCTAAGGCCAGCTTCGAGAGAAAAATTGCACAGGACACTAAGGATAATCACAAGGCTTTCTTTAGTTATGTTAGGAACCTGGGTGGGAATTCCCAGATATGCTCAGAATTAGTCCAAAATGACAAAAAATACACCGAACCCACAGACATTGCCAACATCCTAGCTGACAGGTTCAGCAAACTCCCGTCCCCACCAAAAGGGCAAATATTTATCCCAGCAGAGTGCTGCCCCCCCTGACATCTCATATGCTCAGGTAAGAGCTGCCCTCTCCAAAGCAAAAAACACAGCATCAATGGGACCAGACGGTTTCCCGGGCTGCGTCCTAGATGAACTCCAAGAAGAGCTAAACCCAAACATAAAATTACTGTTCAATCTCAGTCTTACTACAGGATATGTACCCAAAGAGTGGCGTACAGCAACAGTGGTCCCTCTCCACAAAGGTGGTGCCTCAACAGATCCTGGAAACTATCGCCCCATAAGTCTGACTAGCTTAGTCTGCAAAGCTAGGGAAAGGATCATCATGGACCTCATAAATAAAGATATTGGGGACCTACAGACACTGGATCCTACCCAGTTTGGCTTTGTTAAGGGCAGATCCTGCCTCTTAAACCTGGTTGATTTCTTTGAAAAAGTCACCAAGGCCATTGACGAGGGGAAGATGGTCCACACAGCCTACCTGGACCTCGCAAAAGCCTTCAATACAATACCCCACTCGGGCATTATAGATAAGCTCACCAGCTTAAATATAAACCCCTATATCACTAGATGGGTTGCAAACTGGCTCAAGGACAGAACCCACATGGTTAGAATTGCTGGAGCCATGTCAGACTCCAAACCAGTTACAAGTGGCGTCCCCCAAGGCTCAGTTCTGGGACCTCTCTTGTTCGGTATATATTTCTCGGAGGTACAGGCCAACACGGAAGGACTGTGGCTGACTAAGTTCGCAGATGACTGAAAACCTGGGCGCCATAATCGACTCTCCAGCCGACACAAGCATCCTCCAAAAGGGCCTCATGGAAACAGACAACTGGTGCCAGAGCCATGGCCTCAAGCTAAACGCCAAAAAGTGTATAGTCATCCCCTTTGGCAAAAACAAAGTGCCCACAAATTACCACATAGGTGGTAATCCATTAAGTACAGAAGAAGTAATTAGGGACCTGGGGACCCAAGTTGATAGCAATCTCTCATTTGACAACCACGTGGTCAAAGTGGTTAGAAAAACATTTTATATAGCCCACCTAATCATGAAGGGATTCACATCTAGATCAGGGGAGGTCATCGTGCCTCTTTACTCATCCCTCATCAGGCCCATAATTGAGTACAATGCCCCTTTTGGGATGTACCTTACCAGACACCTGCAGCAACTGGAAAGACCCCAAAAGTACCTTGCCAAGAGGATCACAGGGCTCAAACAGATGCCATATGCTGCCCGGTTAAAGAAACTCCAGCTCTACGCAGTGGCGTACCGCCTGCTCAGAGGCAATCTGTGCCTGACATATAAAGCCATGTCCAACCTGGAATTAATGGACATGCTGCACCTCAGAAAATCCAAATCCCATCGAGCTACGCGCTCGAGAAACTTGAACCTCAGCACTGAAATAAATTGGACATGCTGGAGGGACAGATTCATAACCCAGGGGCTCCCTTCACTCTGGAATAAAATCCCAGTCCAGGTTAGGCAGAGTCCCTCATTGACTCTCTTCAAGAGGAATCTTGATGAGTGGATGGGAGATCGTAGGTTTACCCCGGGTATCACTTCTGTGTCACTGTTAGACAGAGGCACAGTATACTAACCTAAAAAAAGGGCATAGCAAAATTAATTTAAAATGGGTGGCGAAAGCCAAACACACTCTGGCTAGGCTTATAAATGCCCTAGCGCAGATAGCCTAGTATGAACCTATGAAAAGCCAAAAGAGAGAGAGTGTGATACTTATAAATATTGCAAGTTTACAAGAACAACAGATTTGTGTTACAACATCTTAATATATATTATTTTCATTATTCATTATAGACCAACAGGAGAAAAATATGTTGGACTAGTCAGCCTATCGACTAACATTGAATGGATACATTCAGTGATAGTTATAATTGTTACAAGTTTACAAGAGCAAAAGACGTAGTACAACAGCTAACATAACTGTTTACATTAGTCACAAATTACTCACTGTAGCCCAGAAAGAAAAATGTACTGGATTAAACCAGTTAGCACACTGAACAATAGTTTAGAACAGCCATGGGAATGCAACATAAGAATTGAAACATACTGCAATATTAATTAACAGTATTAAGAGAGATTGGGGCTCAGCTATTTAGGGCTACAGAAAAGAAAAGGAAGAGTAGACATGGAAAGATTTGTAGGGTGGTGAGTTGACGCAGCTTATTACCTTGGGGGTGTGCAGGACCATGTCCATTGCTTTTTGAATGATGTGGGATTTTCAACAGTGAGAATATTCTGAGGGATAGAGTTCCACTTTTTGGAGATTTGATTTGAATAAAGGGAATCTCAAAAATTGTTGTTTGGTTCTTTGACTTTTAGCAGGAGTTTGTTAAAGGATCCTATGGGCCTATTATTAGCGTGGGTTTGTACTAACATTTGGAGGGTAGGACACGTAGGCTGTTACATGATGGAATGGGTTACCATATGTTGGCTGAATGACAAAAGATTGGTTAGCTCGAGCCATTGTAGTTGCTGAAGAGCAACACAGTGATGGGTTCTGTTATTAGGAAGGTTTGCGGCAAATTTGATAATTTTATGGTAACAGACGATTTTATGGTAACAGGCCTCTAGTTTAATTTAGGTCTGCTTTTTAAGGTTTGTGAATATTGGGTTGGCGTATAAGTAGGGTGGATAGTAGGTGTGTCCTGGCGATTGTTATTCTAGAGGAGTTGGTAAGGTAAGGCTTGATACTACAGAGTAAACCTAGCTTGATGCGAGTTTTTTTTAATGGCATGTGCCAAATGTTTATCAATGGTGACGCCTAATTTGCCTGTGTGGCTAGTTCAATTACTGTGTTGTTCGAAGAGATGATTCTGATGTGCTGACTGTGGTTGTTGGCTTTATTGCGAGTGTTCTGGGAAAGTATTAATTTGGTTTTATTGGGATTTAGGTTGAATTGGAGGTTATGTAGGAAGGATTTGACAGTGGAGAAGGGCTTTTGAGTAATTTCTAGAAGCTGTGAGGGTGGCAAGGTTGCAGGCAGTGTAAAGCTTGTTTGTAAAGATGGAGAAAAGAAGTGGTCCTAATATTGATCCTTGTGGGACACCAGCAGTGACTGGTAGCAAAGGACAGAGCTCTTTCTGCATTTCACAGCCTGTAGATGGTTGGAAAGATAGCTGTGGAACCAGGAAAGGGTTTCCTGAGATAAGTTGAGGGAGACAAGCTCAAATAAGAGCTTTTCTGGTGCGGTACTGTATCAAACGCTTTAGACATAATTAAAAAGATGGCGGAGGCATGTTTCCCTTCATTTTTAAGATGGTTTATAGTGGTGGTGAAGCTTAATAGTGCTTGTGGTGCTTTGTTTGGGGTGGAAGCCATGCTGAGAATTGGATAGCTGATTATTTGTTAGTAGTTGGTCTAGTAGTTGAGTCTGGATATATTTTTCCAAGATTATTGAGAGTGGTGATAGGATGGAAATTGGCCTAAAATTAGAGAGTTCTAGAAATGACCCACCTTCATGAAGAGGGATTACATATGAAAATTTCCAGATTTTTGGTATGTATTGTTCAGTGATGGATCTACTGATCAATATTGATATGGGGTAGCAGAGGACACCAGTTGCCATTTTAAGGTATTCATTTGGTAGCTGATCTGCTGCGAGAGATGTGGGTTTTATAGTTTAGTTAATTTTATTTTTATTTTGTTTGTCGGGACGGGTTGGAGAGAGAGAATAGTGCTGGTACTACTGGTTACTGGTGGAGTGACTAGACGTGAATTATAACTACCTTTTATAACAGAGAGGATAGAATTGGTGAAGGAGTTAAATTGGTTAGCTATATTATCTTTTGAATTTGTGATTTGGGAGTGGGTGTTGTGGTTTGTCCTGGTTTTAGAAGTTGATTAATGGAGGCCCAGAATTTGTGTGGGTTTTTATGAAGTAATTGTTGGGTTCTGGTGTAATGTCACACAATTTGTTTTTTGGATTTATTTCTTATGTGTCAGTAATTTTCACGGGAAGTTTTGGTTTTATTAGAATGATATTGGGACTTCTGCATTGGGTTTGGTTATGTATTCCACAAGGTCAGGGTTATGTGACATCATTATGTTCTATGTACTCCAGGCCAGTTTTTAATTAAGTAAGGCTTGTAAAAACTTATCTTGATGTTTTGATTCACTGGGTCTAGTTAACCCTCAGAAGGTTCAGACCTCACTCAGAATACTCCCTTCTCCCCCAACAGTTACTAAAAGAGACTCGGATTACCTCTTTCTCAAGAAAACATCTTTGGATCAGAACATTTTAAAGAATTACTGCCTAGTCTTTAACATTCCTTTTATATATAACGTTACTAATAAATGGTATACACGCAAATGTACTGTTACTCATCTCATGATCCTTTTGGTCACATTAGTCTGGGTTTAGTTCTAAGAACAATAAAAGACGCCCCTTTATAGAAGTTGTTAGTGACCTTGTATCAAGAGATCAAAAAAGTTGTCCACTAATGGTAATGACAGATCTGGATCAAAAGTTCCATATTCCTCATCTTCAAGACTAAGAGAGCTGGACTTAGCCTAGGCATGGAAACCTTCCCAGGCCACCTGTCCGTTTCTCTTTAACTATAATGCCATGCTCATAGGAACCCCCTTTCCAGATCTCCAAAGGCCTCTACTTCTGGAAGGTAAAGATAAATAAAATTATATACAACCAAATAAAGAAGAATTTGGTTAATGAACCACAGACGTCAAAACAGTCAAGAATAACTTTGGAGGATAACAGGATGGGCAAAGCAACAATGATTGAACTGCTGATGCAGATCTAGCATTACGCAAAAAATGCAACTTTTGTAACTGGGACTGGAGTTGTACGCTCATTATGTAGAGAACAAAGCACCAAGCTAAACCTCTTGAGTGTGTCATCATTAAAGGATACACTATTATGGCAACACAAAAAGAAAACCAGGTTCTGGAGATCACATTAAGTTTATAGTGTCTTGAAAAAACAAATCAGTGATGCCCATGTAGCAGATATACAAGCAGCATAACATGATGCATTTTTAAGAATGCCTACAAAGTGATCAATGCTCTAGCTGTGTAAATTCTGAGCTCTGATGACAACATCAAATAAGATATGACAGTCATTTAAAATAAAGTTAAATTTATTACCTTGCTGCTAAACTTCTTTTTGGGAATTAAAAACCGGGACTCTTTCTTTCTTTCTGAATTTTTTCCTGTCACTAATTCAAGCAGTCTGTGAATATCTATAATGCAATAAATATTCCCCTTTACTTGAATAGCTGGGTAAAATACTTAATGGACGAAGTCTGTTGGAATCTGTGGGTAAGTTAGGAATAAAAGAGGGGTTAGTTCTCATGGATACTCTTTTTGTGAAATACAAGATAAGGAAGATTAACTGACAATGCCTGTAATTTACAAATTCTCCTAAATGAAGTTAATAGTATTAATTATTTAAGTTTTGCAGTGGCAGAGGGTTCTAATGGAGGACAGCTTAAGTTTTTCTAGTACAAAACATAGGTCTAAATGAGAAGAAAGATCACTGAAGGGATGAAGAAAAAATGTATCATTTAAAAAAGGCCTTTAAGCTTTCAAAGGAAGTCAAAGAAAAGGAATTACAGCTGTAGTGAAATTAGGAACTATAGACTGGTGAACTTTAACAGAGAAATAATGGAGAACAAAGTCAAAGACTTAAGATACATAGTCAAGAACAGATGGTAGGGGAGCAATGAAAGGCCCATGCTGTACATTAAATGGAAACACAAATCTTCTTACATTTTCCTCGTGCTTGGCCTCTGAGCATAAGCAATAATATGGACCACTCTATTTGGGTAAAAGGGTCTCTGGCCATCCCTAAACTTGAAGACATCATGTAGTTAGCCAAGAAGGTCAAGTGAGGTTTGTCAGACAAGCAAGTTAGAAATCTTCTTATTGGCTCCAGGCGTACAGGTCTGTCCAGATGATAACCAACAAAAAGTACAGTTGTGTACACTTACCATAAATGTAGACGTTAGTGTGTATGCACTGTTGCAGTCATCACATTTGGGGTATCCTGCCAGGGGTAACCCTCAGTCAGCCCAAACACCAGAGGCTTAGTATTTCTGTCGGTTGCTGTCGCTCAAGGACTGACGTCAGGTCGTCAGCGGTATAAAATCAGGCAGCTGACACCATTACATCAGTTTTTCTTGCCCTGTCAGGAGCCCCCCAAATAGGGAGCTAGGTTATGGTGGAAGTACACCACCAATAGAAAGTAAATGCCAAAAAATCCATGTAAGGACAGAGGGGGGGAGAGAGAGAGAGAGAGAGAGACAAAGGGGTTGGAGGGAGGGAAACCAGGACTGCAACACTGATTACACTCTAACATCTACATTTATGGTAAGTGTACACAACTGCACTATGTTCTTCATGTTTCACTGTTGCAGTCATCACATTTGGGTTGATTCCCAAAGCAGAAGAAAAGGGTGGAGGCAGTCAAGAAGACTGTGGGCTAGCTAGGATGCCCTGCAAGAATGCAGTGGCAAAGCCTGCCCTGGATTGGGAGAACATTGGCAGGTGGTAATGCTTGGTGAAGGTATGAACAGATGTCCATGTTGCAGCCTCCAGGATGCCCCTGGTGGGACCCCTCTGAGAAAGGCTGCAGAGGTGGAGGTTGTTCAGGTGGAATGTGTCCTAAACCCCTTTGGGGGTGGTTTCCCGTGCTGTCTGTAGCAGAAATGGATGCAGTGTGCTATCCATTTGCAGATTGTTTGTTTTGATATGGCCTTGCCTTCTGCTCCTGCTGCAAAGCTGACTAGCAATTGATCAGTTTTTCTGAAAGATTTAGTCCTGTCCAGACAGAATCTGAGCTGTTTGTGCACATCTAGAGAGTGCAGAATCCTTTCCCCCTTGTTTCATAGGTTAGGGAAAAAGGTTGGGCAAATGTACGGACTGGTTGAGAGCCACACTGGACACCACTTTAGGCATGAAAGATGGGTTAGTCCTGAGTGAGACTATCAGCATGGAAAATGATGAAGGGCTCTACAGCCATGAGTGCTTGTAGCTCTGATATTCTTCTAGCTGAAGTGATGGCCAGAAGCAAGGGCGTTTTCCAAGATAAATTTTAACTCTGCTGAAGCTGCAGGTTCAAAGAGGGGGTAGGGTAAGCTTTTTCAACACAAAGCTATAGTCCCAAGCTGGAGTAGGAGCTTTTCTGGGTGGCCTTAAGTTGTTAGCCCCTCTTAGGAACTGTTTGATGAGAGGGTGTGAGAAGAGAGGAGGCTCTGTGCTGTAATGAGCAGAGATGGCAGAGGCATGAATTTTAATAGAAGAGAAGGATAGACCCCTCTGTAGTAGGTCTGCCAGGAAATCCAGGATGAAAAGTAGGGAGGGCTGTGCCGTTCCAGCTCCCTTAGCCTGGATCCAGGTGCAAAACCTTTTCCACTTGTCAGCATAGGATTTCCTGGTGCTGGGGTGTCTGGCCTCACGTATAACATCTAGGACTTGTTTGCTGAGGCTGGCAGCTTGAGGGGTGATCAGGGAATACGCCAGGCTGCCAGGTTGAGGGTCTGCAATTGGGGATGCATGAATTCTCCATTCCCCTGGGTCAGGAGTGTTGGGATCTGAGGTAGGTGCCATGGTGACAGGCTGCACAGCAGTGGGTACCAGTGCTGGCATGGCCAGTCTGGGGCAATCAGGATTGCCCTTGGTTTTTCCTTCCTTATTTTGAGCAGTACCCTTGACATGAGTGGTAGAGGGGGAATGCATAGACTGAGAGGTTTACCCACTAGAAGGACAGAGCATCCACTTTCCAGGCCTCTGTGAGGTTCCCTGGTGCAGAATTTTCTGAGCTGATGATTGGAGTGGGAGGCAAAGAGGTCGACCTTCGGGGTGCCCCATTAATGGGTTACAAGGGTGAAGGTTCTGTGGTCTAGCTGCCACTCGTGTGGGTCTAGCAGGTTTCTGCTTAAGTTGTATGCCAGAGAGTTTAGACAGCCTGTCAGGAATTGTGCTAGCAGGTGTAGTTGCATGGCTGAGGCTGTGTGCCAAAGGGTCATGGCGAGCCTTCAGACAGGATAAGAGGGAGTCCCTCCCTGCTTGTTGATATACCACATCATTGTGGTGGTGTCTGTTTTGATCAGTAGAGGCCGCGGGGAGAGTAGGGGTCTGAAGGCTGTCAGGGCATGCTGAACAGCTAACATCTCTTTTTGGCTGATGTACAGATGTATTCGATTTGGGCTCCAATGGCCTTGGATGCACCTGCCGTCCAGGTGTGCACCCCAGGCATAGTCTGATGCATCTGTGGTGAGGGTCTGGGTGGCGTGGGGTTGTGAGAAGGAAAGTCCCTTGTTGTGGTTGGAAGCTGCTGCCCACCAAAGAAAATCTTTCCTTAGACAAGTTATCATTGGTATTAAGAGTTTCCAGGTCTTGAGAGTGTTGACACCAAAGACTTTTTAGGCACCATTTTAGTTTCCTCATATGCAGTCTGGCATATGGAATGAGTAGGACGCAGGAAGCCATGAACCCTAGAGCTTGCAGGATTTTCCTTGCGGTTAACTGGGTTCTAGTGGTTAGTTGAGAGAAGTAGCCTGTCAGGTAGGCTTGTTTTTCGGGAGTAAGGATTGCCATCTGGGATGCTGTGTCCAGGCTTGCTAAAAAGGAGGCCAGCACCAAAGTGTTATAGCATAAGAAGTATTTAATCACATAGCATCATACCGGTTTCGGCACCCTTGCCTTCTTCAGTGAATAGACATGCTATGATACAAAGATTCATATATAGTAATTAGAACACAACTTCCTGTTAAGTCATTTCCTCCAGTGTAATTAAGGAAAACATATAGTAATTATAAGTGATCATTTAATCCTGGTGAGAACAGACCTCCTAATTTAATTATCCAGTATTTTTCTTTAGTATTCAGAACAGAATGCGAACCAAGTTTATTAGTTTTGTCTCCCTGGATCTTGTCTATAACAGTGAAATGGAACTGGGCAGTATTGTGTATACTGTTGTGTCTATATAGCGCATTGATTAAACATTTATTACGGATGTTACTATAATGTTTAGACATCCGCATACGTAGAGGCCGGGATGTTTGTCCTACATAGAATGCTGAGCAGGTGCAATATACAATCCAGTCAGATCCACAGTTACCAAAACATTGTATGTCATAAACTTATCCCAAATTCTTACTTGTAAATTGTTTTGATTTATATATTTACAAAAGGTGCAGTGGTCGCAAGGAAATGAGCACAAAAGTTTATCCCCTGTAATGGTCAATTGATGGCACATTAACTGTCCACTACCCCGCATTTTAAAGTGCGCAAAATATGATCCCAATGTTTTACCTCTACGATACGAAAACTGACATTGATTCCCCAATGCCTGATTAAGCTCCTCACTGGCCATTAAGATATTCCAATGTTTAGACACAACTTCCCTGATGAGATTGACATTACGTCCATAAGTCGTGATAAATCTAATCGGCTCAAATTCACCCACGAGTTCTATCCTTACATGTTAATAACTGAATCCTATCCTGATCAGATGCCCACCGGCTAGCAGATTGTATACCTTATTGTCTGTAGACTCTCACCTGAAACCTATGTATCATACCTTGCTGAGAAACTGCAAAATCTTCCTGATTGGAGCATATAGGTTCATAGGTTGGAGCATATAGGTTCATAGGTTGGTACTAGGTTATCAGCCCTAGGGCCTATACAAGCCTAGCCATAACAATTCCCTGGCTATTTCTTCCCACACTATTTACTTCCCTGGACCCCTGTCTAGCAGGGCGACTGACGTGATCCCCGGGGTGAATTTCCTTTCTCCCATCCAGTCGTCAAGGTTCCTTTTGAATAGGGCCAAAGAGGCACTCTGCTTGACATGTATGGGCAATCTATTCCAGAGTCTGGGGAGTCTCTGGGTCAGGAACCTATCCCTCCAGCATGTTTTGTTTATTGTGATGACAAGGTTTAGATCCCTGGAGCGTGTGGCTCTGAGGGATTGGGATTTCTTTAAGTGTAGCATGTCCAACAGCTCTGGGTTTGACATAGACTTGTATGTTAAGCAGAGATCGCCTCTGAGTAGACTATATGCGACAGAGTATAGCTGGAGTTTTTAAGGCGGTCAGCGTAGGGCATCTGCTTTAGGCCTGTGATTCTTTTAGTGAGGTATTTCTGCAGCCTTTCCAGTTGTTGCAGATGGCTTGAAAGGCAGATACCAAACGGGGCGTTGCATTCTATAATGGGTCTAATGAGGGATGAGTACAGTGGAACAATGACCTCCTTTTTTCTGGATGAAAATCCCTTAGTGATGAGGTGTGCCACATAGAAGGATTTCCAGACTGTTGTGGTGATGTGGTTATCAAAGGTGAGACCACTGTCCACCTGTGTCCCTACGTCTCTTATCACACTTTCGGTGTTTAGTGTACTGACACCTATATGGTAATTCACGGGTACATGTTTTTTTCCCCAAAGGGGATAACTATACATTTCTTGGCATTAAGCTTGAGCCCATGGCTCTGGCACCAAGCACCTGTTTCTTTAAGGCCCTTTTGTAGAGTATCCACGTCATTTGGGGACTCAATAATGGCTCCCAGTTTGCAGTCATCTGTGAACTTTGTTATCCAGAGTCCCTTAGTGTTGGCCTGTACTTCAGATAAGTAGATGCCAAATAAAAGCGGTCCCAGGACTGAACCCAGAGGTACTCCACTTGTCACTTGTCTAGAGCTGGATTTGGAGTCTGCTACTTTTACAGTGTGGGTTCTATCAGTAAGCCAGTTAGCAACCCATTGGGTGATG
Organism: Protopterus annectens; assembly: GCF_019279795.1. NCBI lineage: Eukaryota > Metazoa > Chordata > Ceratodontiformes > Protopteridae > Protopterus > Protopterus annectens. Next base: position 1,615,985,879 of record NC_056737.1, read on the forward strand.
TAGGGATTAATGCCCAGCTTAGTAAGTTTAACTATGATTCCAGAGTGGGGGATGGTGTCAAAGGCCTTGGCAAGGTCTAGATAGGCTGTGTGGACCACCTTACCCTTGTCCATGGCTCTGGAGACTGATTCGAAGAAGTCAATCAGGTTCAGGAGACGAGATCGGCCCTTCACGAACCCAAACTGGGTGGGGTCCAGTGTTTGAAGGTTGCCAATGTCTTTGTTTATAAGTTCCATGATAATACGCTCCATGGCCTTGCAGATAAGGCTTGTCAGACTGATGGGACGGTAGTTTCTGGGATCCAAGGTGGATCCCCCCTTGTGGAGTGGGATAACTGTAGCTCTGCGCCACTCAGTGGGCATGAAACCCGAGGTGAGGCTATGATTAAACATGACACTTAGGTGAGGTGCCAGTTCATATTGTAGTTCATGTAGTACACAGCCCGGGATGTCATCTGGTCCCATGGATGCTGTATTCTTAGCTTCGCAGAGTGCGTTTTTTTACCTGTGTGGCCGTTATTACCGGAATATAGCAATCTTCCGGTATTGAGATGGGCCATTTATGGGGTGAGAGGTGGGTGAAGTTGGCACTGAATCGATCTGCCAGGATATTGGCAATATTCTTGGGATCAGTATATTTAATGCCATTCTGTTTTAGCTCAGAGCAGATCTAATCATTGCCATTTAGATCCTTGACATAGTTATAGAATGCCTTGTGGTTGTCTTTGGAATCTTTGGCAATTTTATTTTCGTAACTAGCTTAGGAGGATTTTATGAGGCATCTCAGTTTCTTACTGAGGCTGGTAAGGAAGTTTTTTGCATCCTGGGATTTTCCTCTTTTCTGCAACAGTTTCTTCCTTTTGTTGTAAAGTTTATTTATGGCAGGGGACCACCAGATTGGCTTCCTTCTTTTGGATGAGAGCGTCTTGGTTCTATTTGGGATGGCACGATTCATGCATGAGTGGATGTGCTCGTACAGTGCCTTAGTGTAGGATTCAGCAATTGAACTTTCAGTTCCCGTCTGCATGGTTGTCATGAAGTTTGTCACTTCTGACTTGAGTAGCATGAAGTTGGCTTTGGAGAAGTTTTTTACGGAGGTTTCCTTACTGGAGGGTGGGGGGTGGGATGTGGATGTTAACAGTGATTAGCTTATGGTCAGACATGAATAACGAGGGGGTGAATATAGGTGTGGAGCATCGATTTCCCATGTTGGTAATGACCAGGTCTACGATATTGGAGCCCCTGGTGGGACTATGGATTAGTTGATCCAGGGTGTTGGAATTTATGAATTTCAAGAACCGTTGGGCAAAGGTGTTGGTACAGGAGTAGTTTTTCCAGTTAATGGCAGGGTAGTTAAAATCACCCACTATTAGGGTGTTTGGTTCTATCTAAATATTTTCCAGTATGTTTAGAAAGGTGTAGTGAGAATCTTTGGGTATGGTAGGGGATCTGTAGCAAGCTACAATTTGGATTGCAGTCTTACCTAGTGTTAGTTGCACCTGGAGAATTTCAGACGCATTGTGTTAAGACAACTAGCCTGGTGGTGTGAATATCCTTGGTGAATATTGACACTCCTCCACCTTTAGTGTTTCGGTCCTGCTTTGGTGGCCGAAAAGTGTGGTAAGAGTTGTAGCCTGGTATTGCAGGGGTGCTCTCTGGAGCCTTTAACCAGGTCTCCGTTACTGCACAGATATCGATGTTCTCCATTTTTAGGAGTGCCTCGAGAGAGTGCATTTTGAGGTTTAAACTTCTAGCACTGAGTAGCATTACCTTCAGATTTTGCATGCTTATACCAGTTACGGTGGTGGTTTTGTCCTTTGACCTTTGCCTAAAAAAGGCACTATAGGGGTGGCAAGAGCCTTAGCCAATAACCTGAATCCCAGGGGCGAGAGGTGCAGACAATCTCTGGCAAAGCATCGTGGTCAGTCAATCATGTCGTCCCAGGCAGACAGATACTGGATCCCCTTTGAATGACACCAGAAGGTTAGCCAATTATTGAAGTCAATCATTTTGTCCTTATATTGTGGTATAATTCTGGGCAAAGGCAGGATGCTACTCAGGGCTAGAGTCATACCTGCCTGGGCCACATGACCAGAGAGCTCTTCCATGTCTCTTTTCATGCAGTCCAGGAAGGTACGTCTCAAGTCATTCACTCCAACATGGACAATGACAGAGTCATATTTGTACTTGTTGTGGAGTGACTTGAGTGCATGTGTTATGTGGCGGATCCTGGCACCAGACAGGCAGCTGACTGTAATTTTCTCCTTATTCAACATGGTGAGAGGGACATCAGTCATAGGTGACTCTATAGTTCGGCACACTGAAGTGTTAGGTACATTGTCTTGCCTTGGGGGCTGTTGCTGGGTGGCACACTGGTGTTGTGAACTATGTGACACTTTGGTTGTGATTGGTGTTTGTTTGCATTTCAGCTTCAGAGGTCCTTGTTGCTTGGGCAGGTTACAGTTAAGGGCCTCTGCATATGTGGATTTAGTGTTGCTATATGTGGGTGTTGGTGGTGTGGGTTTAGAAGGGCTATGTGTTGCTTGAGGTGTAATGTGGGTGTTAACCTTCTCCTCTTAACTGTCTAGCACAATCTTGGGTGGCGAGAGCTTCGCTTCCATTTTGGCTATGTAAGTGCATCTCTCACAGGTTGTAGTGTTGGGTGGTAGGAGCAGAGGGTTGTCTGTGTACATGAGGCAATTGCTGCATTGCCCCAGTATGCCCAGATTCATCAGGTGGACAGGAGAAATCACTGGAAGCTGACCCTTGGACATGCCTGGTTTAGTACGCAGAAACCGAGACTTAGGTATGTTACGAATGGTATGGTGTGGGAGCAGACTAGTGGCATTTAACAGATCGTTATATTGGGGATATTTCCTGTAAACCTTGGTAGCAATAGAACCATCCTGTTTAATGACAGTCGCATCCAAAAAGTTAATACAATGAATGTCACAATTCAATGTAAATTCAATACCCCATTTGTTTTCATTTAAATACTGAACAAATTCCAACAGATATTGTTGGTCTGCATGCCACACCAACCAACAGTCATCTAGGTCCTTCTCCAAATGTCCATCTCATTGATGTATATGTTTGTGTGTGATATCATATCAGATGCTCCTCAAGGTACCCCATAAATGTATCAGCATAGATTGGGGCAAAAGATGCCCCCATCGCTGTACCCTTATTTTGCCAATAACATTCTCCACTAAAGTAGGAAACATTTTTAGAGAATACATGTTCGGCCATAAAAAAGTAATAATGTGTTGAAACCAGCCCTCCCCAACCAATATTGGAGCACCAATAACCCTGCCCAATGGGGAATGTTAGTGTAGAGTGCCTTGACATCCAATCTGCAGAGTAACCATGTTGGTTGAAGTTGAGTTTCTGATATGATCCTAAGGAATTCAGTGGTGTCCTGGATGCATGCTCTCACATGCTTTAATAGGGATTTAAGATAGTATGTCAAAAAAATCAGAGAGTGGTTCTGTCGATGATCCTATGCCAGATACAATAGGGTCTTCCCGGAGGTTTATCCAGGCATTTATATATTTTTGGCAATAGGTACAAGATTTGTTTCTGTGGATCATTCACCATTAACTGACGCAACACAGATTCCTTAATAATGCCTTCATCAACTGCTAATTTCAAAAATGAATCTATCTCCTTTTTGAAGTTAAATGTGAGATCAATGGGCATATGCATATAGTGCTGAGGGTTAGACAGTTGCCTGTTTCCCTCAGCTAGATAACAATCTGTGCCCATAATAACAACTGCTCCGCCCTTTTCCGGAAGAATGATTACAATGTTAGCATTATTTTTAAGTTCAGTAAGAGCTTGTTGTTCCCCAACTGTAAGATTATGATGCAACATACTGGAATGACACAACCTAAAAATGCAGACCTTTGAGAACTGCCTGTTGAAAAACACCAACATATTTATTCATGGGAGGCACAAATCCTGATTTAACAAACCTAAATTCTGTGGACCTTTGAGAAGAATCCCTGGAACCAGAAAACATGTTCAAAAATCAAAAACATCATTCAACATAATATGTTCATCAATGAAAAAAAAAACGGGACATAATTGAGACCTTTATTAAGCAGTTTCTTTTGTTCATCTGTTAGCACAACAGAGGAAATATTATAATCATGTTCTACTGGGTCAACAATGTTTGTAGAAATCCCTCTATTGTGCTTGCATTTGTGTTTCCTCACACCCCTATGCCTGCTAGTTCTAAAGGGTGGTCAGTATTCCGTGGTTTCTTAGGTGTCGGCAAGGCCTGTGTGTTGAAATTGTCTGTGTCAGTGGCTGAGGACTCATCCCCAGAGGTACTACTTGGCCGAGTGGTCATCTTCTTTAAAATAGATCTAGGTCTTTTTCTCCTAGTACGAGTAGTAGTAAAATTGCCCATATCAGAAAATGTAACATCCCTTTGGTGTTCAAAGGGCTTGCCCCTTTGGTAATCAGAGGTATCCCTATTAAATTTACGTATTTTTTTATCTTTAATCTGTTTTTCAAAGGCCAGTAGATCTTTGGTCAATATATTAAGGTAAGTAATATTAGGTGGGTTGCCCCTCATATTTTTTCAAATCATCACAGAGTATCCTGACTTTCTCAACACTTTCATCGATCATACGTTCATAATAATTGGCTAAAATTTCAACAAAAGATAGAGAAGCCTTCTGCTGTGCTTCAAGCAAATCCCTTGTCAGTGTATCATCTAACCTGCCAACCAAAGGCTGTATTTTCACCCTCAACCCCCTAGGGGGTAATATTTTTACTAAGGTAAGCCTTAAATAACTTGAGGTGCCAGACCCATAGGGTTTTCATACCTTTACCTAAATTCTGAAACAGTTGATTGCAGCCGTCATTTGGATCCCTGTTCTCAATATTCAAATTACTTTCATCCTGACCTAATGGTCCAAACACCCTGATATCATTCTTATCGGCACAAAGGCCATGTAGAATTGAGTCCACATCCATGACAATAAGCTTCACGATCACTAGTTCACCTAGTATGTGACCCCACAATAATACTCAAAGTCTGTGCACCTCAAGACCCGTATAAAATGAACAAATAGTACATCAAAATCAGTCTCTGGTACATGCAGCAGATGAAATACACTAACAAGCAATGGGATAATCTTAAACCCCTATAATGATCCGTGAAAATGTCAGAGAATACCAACAAAGTAAACAAACCAAAGTAACAGTGACAACCAACTAATACCTAATATGCAAGCCTTAAGACCAATGATCTGCTAACTAAAATCCCACAGAAATGAAATATTGAATAAGTGTGGTAGGGGATAGTCCCAACCAAGCCCAAGATAATAAAGCTCATTAATATTCGAACCAAGCATTATCTGGCCTAAATGGTGTAATCTCAAACATCAGATATACATAAAGGCCGACGGCCCAACATAAGAATGTATCCTGGTCAGAAATAGAAAATAAACCCCGTGGCATGAATTATTATAAATCGTGAAAAAACACATGTATGCCTCTGCAAATATATAAACTAAACCTAATTAATAAGTATTACAGTCTAATATATATGTACTTTCAAATAAGATCTCACATAAACATATTACAGTCCAAAGCCCCAAGGAAATGATATTCAAAATTAGTGCCCAAACGTTCCAAAGGAAAACGACCAAAGAACACAAGTCAGACAAATTATTATTCATAGATTGTCCGACATATCTAATACGATTCAAACACTATACATATATATACATAACCTGTCCGTATCCACAAACCAAAGTTTGTTCATAGGTTCATACTAGGCTATCTGCCCTAGGGCATGTATAAGCCTAGCCAGAGTGTGTTTGGCTTTCGCCACCCATTTTAAATTAATTTTGCTATGCCCTTTTTCTAGGTTAGTATACTGTGCCTCTGTCAAACAGTGACACAGAAGTGATACCCGGGGTAAACCTATGATCTGCCATCCACTCATCAAGATTCCTCTTGAAGAGAGTCACTGAGGGACTCTGCCTAACCTGGACTGGGATTTTATTCCAGAGTGAAGGGAGCCTCTGGGTTATGAATCTGTCCCTTCAGCACGTCCTATTTATTTCAGTGCTGAGGTTCAAGTCTCTCGAGCGCGTAGCTCGATGGGATTTGGATTTTCTGAGGTGCAGCATGGCCATTAATTCCGGGTTGGACATGGCTTTATACGTCAGGCACAGATCGCCTCTGAGCAGGTGGTATGCCACTGAGTAGAGCTGGAGTTTCTTTAACCGGGCAGCATATGGCATCTTTTTGAGCCCTTTGATCCTCTTGGTGAGGTACTTTTGGGGTCTTTCCAGTTGCTGCAGGTGTCTGGTAAGGTACATCCCAAAAGGAGCATTGTACTCAAGTATGGGCCTGATGAGGGATGAGTAAAGAGGCACGATGACCTCCCTGATCTAGATGTGAATCCCTTCATGATTAGGTGGGCTATATAAAATGTTTTCTAACCACTTTGGCCACGTGGTTGTCAAATGAGAGATTGCTATCAACTTGGGTCCCCAGGTCCCTAATTACTTCTTCTGTACTTAATGGATTACCACCTATGTGGTAATTTGTGGGCACTTTGTTTTTGCCAAAGGGGATGACTACACACTTTTTGGCGTTTAGCTTGAGGCCATGGCTCTGGCACCAGTTGTCTGTTTCTATGAGGCCCTTTTGGAGGATGCTTGTGTCAGCTGGAGAGTCTATTATGGCGCCCAGTTTGCAGTCATCTGCGAACTTGGTCAGCCACAGTCCTTCCGTGTTGGCCTGTACCTCCGAGAAATTTATACCGAACAAGAGAGGTCCCAGGACTTAGCCTTGGGGGACGCCACTTGTAACTGGTTTGGAGTCTGACATGGCTCCAGCAATTCTAAATATGTGGGTTCTGTCCTTGAGCCAGTTTGCAACCCATCTAGTGACATAGGGGTTTATATTTAAACTGGTGAGCTTATGTATAATGCCAGAGTGGGGTATTGTATCGAAGGCTTTTGCGAGGTCCAGGTAGGCTGTGTGGACAACCTTCCCCTCGTCAATGGCCTTGGTGACTGTTTCAAAGAAATCAACCAGGTTTAAGAGGCAGGATCTGCCCTTAAAGCCAAATTGGGTAGGATCCAGTGTCTGTAGGTCCCCAATATCTTTATTTATGAGGTCCATGATGATCCTTTCCATAGCTTTGCAGACCAAGCTAGTCAGGCTTATGGGGCGATAGTTTCCAGGATCCGTTGAGGCACCACCTTTGTGGAGAGGGACCACTGTTGCTGTATGCCACTCTTTGGGTACATATCCTGTAGTAAAGCTGAGATTGAACAGTAGTTTTATGTTTGGGTTTAGCTCTTCTTGGAGTTCATGTAGGACGCAGCCTGGGACAAAGTCTGGTCCCATTGATGCTGTGTTTTTTGCTTTGGAGAGGGCGGCTCTTACCTGAGCATCTGAGCTGTCAGGGGGGCAGCGCTCTGCTGGGATAGATATTTGCCCTTTTGGTGGGGGGGGGGGAGTTTGCGCTGAACCTGTCAGCTAGGATGTTGGCAATGTCTGTGGGTTCGGTGTATTTTTTTGTCATTTTGGACTAATTCTGAGCATATCAGGGAATTCCCACCCAGGTTCCTAACATAACTAAAGAAAGCCTTGTGATTATCCTTAGTGTCCTGTGCAATTTTTCTCTCGAAGCTGGCCTTAGACGATTTTATGAGTGCCCATAGTTTTTTGCTAATACTGATCAGAGATGCCTTCCCTTTTTGGGATTTTGCTCTATCATGTAGTAGCTTCCTCCTTCTTTTGTATAGTTTGTTTATGGCTGGGGTCCACCAGACAGGACGTCTGCCTTTGGAGGATTGGGTCTTGGTTTTATTTGGGATTGCATCATCCATGCATTCCTGAAGGTGTTCATAGAATCGTTTATAAAGGATTCTGCGGTCTGGGTAGTATTTTCCACAAGCCAGGATAGCTTTGAAGGATTTCACCTCGGTTTTGAGGAGTGTGAAATTTGCTTTAGAGAAGTTTTTCACTGTGGTTTTCTAGGCAGGGGGTGGGGTTGGGATGTGAATATCCAGTGAGATTAGTTTATGGTCTGATCTTACCAGTGAGGGATACACTTCTGGTCTGGAGCATAGAGTCCCCATGTTGGTGATGATCAGGTACAGTATGTTTTCCCCTCTTGTTGGAGTGGTAACAAGTTGTTCCATAGCATTTGAGTTTATAAATTCTAGGAACCTTTGGGCTAGGGTGTTGGAGCTAGAGTAATGCTCCCAGTCTATGTTTGGGTAGTTGAAGTTGCCCAATATAACGGTGTTTGGAGAGACCTTCATATTTTCCAGTGTTCTCAGGAAGGCCGAGTGGGGTGCCTGGGTTTGGGAGGGTGGTCTGTAGCAGGCTATAAACTGGAAGGCAGTTTTACCCACTGTTAGTTGCACATGGATAGTCTATGATGCTTCGTGCTGTGCCACCAACCTGGAGGTGTGGGTATCTTTGACGAATATTGATACTCCCCCTCCTTTTGTGGTTCGGTCCAAGTTTTGGAGCTGAAAAGCATGGTATGAGGTATAACCTGGTAGTGCTGGGGTGCTCTCGGGAGCCTTGAACCAGGTTTCTGTTAATGCACAGATATCGATGTTCTCCATGCTAAGGAGAGTTTTGAGTGCGTGCATCTTGAGGTTTAGACTTCTGGCGTTGAGTAGCATTACTCTTAGTTTCTTATCCCTTGTGATACCTATGGAGGTGGGTTTGTCTTTTGAGCCTTGCCTAAAAAAAGGCACTATGGGGGTAGCAAGAGCCTTTGCCAATATCCGAAAGCCCAGGGGGACAGGTGCAAGCCGTCCTAAGCTTAAGCATCGTGGCTTGTCGAGCATGTCATCCCAGGCTGACAGGTATTGGACCCCCTTTGAATGACACCAATACTTAAGCCAATTGTTGAAATTGATCATCTTGTCTTCATATTGTGGCATCATTCTTGGTGAGGGTAAGATGCTACTCAAGGTCAGGGCCATACCGGCCTGGGATACATGCTCAGAGAGCTCCTCTATGTCTCTTTTCATGTAGTCCAGGGAGGTACATCTCAGGTCATTCACACCTGCATGGACAATGACTGAGTCATATTTGTACTTGCCTTGGAGTAACCTGAGTGCTTGTGTTATGTGGCGGATCCTAGTGCCCGACAGACAGCTCACCGTGACCTTCCCCTTGTTCAGCCTGGTGAGCGGGACGTCAGTGTGCCTGATGATAGAGTCACCTATTACCAGTGTATCAGGTGTGTTGTTTAGCCTTAAGGGCTGTGACTGTTCGGCACACTGGCTTTGTGAGCTATGTGTTGCACATGTTTTGTTTTGGAGTAGCGGTTGCTTGGGTGTCTGCTTTGGAGGTCTCTGCTGCTTAGGCAGATTTTTATTTAGAGCCTCCGAGTATGTTTTTGTGTGTTTATGTGTTTGGTTTGCTGTCGTGGTAGGTCTATGTGAGACTGGAATTGTAGCTGCAACAAGTCTCGTTCTCAAATAAAAAAAGTTTATTACCAAGTCCCAAAGGAACTACAAAGATGTAATGTGGTCCAAAAAAAATGTATCCAGTGAGGGTTACAACGGTAAAATCTAAAACCCCCTATAAGATCCTCAAGACTCCTCATAATATAGTGTATCCACCATAAAGTAAGGACCGTAATCCACAAAATCTTGTTTGTATACAGGACGACTCCACCAACATTCAATACAGTAATGATGTTTCAATCACGCGGCCAGCCCAATATATAAGACATAATTCTGAGCCAAAGTAAGGATACTACAATAAGTTATGTCCCAAAAAAAGTCACTCCTGAATAAAGAACATGGCAACCATACCACCGGAGCAAACCACATTATCAGATCCACAGCAGCATTAAGAATTACATAGATGATGTACAAAACAGTTATTGGTACAAGAAAAGCATCACTCCTGGATAGAAAACATGGCGGCCATCACCACTAATAAAACGAACCACACTGTTGAATCCACTAAATAGTTAGTCGAACATAGCATTCCCTGCTAAGGTAAAAATACCGTAACCAAAGTCCATGACATCAGAAGAAAGCCTTCCCAAAAAAACTGGCTATGTTTAAACCAGCCAAAGACACAGCAAATGCCAACACGTTTCAGCCAACAGCGAAGTAAACTCCAAAATATTGAAGACAAATACCTTCGCAAGTACGGCAGGTGCAAACAGCCAAAAAATCAAAATGAAAAAAGGAGGCCAGCACCAAAGTGTTATAGCATAAGAAGTATTTAATCACATGGCATCATACCGGTTTCAGCACACTTGCCTTCTTCAGTGAACAGACATGCTATGATACAAAGATTCATATATAGTAATTAGAACACAACTTTCTGTTAAGTCATTTCCTCCAGTGTAATTAAGGAAAACATATAGTAATTATAAGTGATCATTTAATCCTGGTGAGAATAGACACCTCCTAATTTAATTATCCAGTATTTTTCTTTAATATTCAGAACAGAATGCCAGCCTAGTTTATTCGTTTTGTCTCCCTGGAGCTTGTCTAAAACAGTGAAACGGAACTGGGCAGTATTGTGTATAGTGTTGTGTCTATATACTGCATTGGTTAAACGTTTACTACGGATGTCGCTATAATGTCCAGACATCCGAATACGTAGAGGTCAGGATGTTTGTCCAAAGTAGAATGCTGAGCAGGTGCAAATTGCTAAATATACAATCCAGTCAGATCCACAGTTACAAAAACATTGTATGTCATAAAATTGTCCCAAATTCTTACTTGCAAATTGTTTTGATATATATATATATATATATATATATATATATATATATATACATATATATATATATATATATATATATATATATATATATATATATATATATATATACACATATATATTTATAAAAGGTGCATTGGCCACAAGGAAATGAGCCCCAGGAATACAATTTTTTGTGTGGGGACTAGTTTTGATTTATTTTCGTTGATAGTATACCCAGGGAGGTCAGTAGGTCCTTTACAAAAGTCAGGTGCTGTAACAGCTTTTCCTGACTGTCTGCCTGAATCAGGCAATCGCCTAAGTATGGCTAAATTTGAATATTTCTTTGTCTGCAAAAAGCAATGGCGGGAGCCAGACATTTTGTGAAAACTCTGGGAGCAGTGGATAAGCCAAAGGGAAGCGCAGAGAACTGAAATTGCATAGATCCTGCCCTGAAACGTAGGTATTTCCTGCATGACTCCCTGATTGGGATGTGTAGGTAGGCCTCTTTTAGATCTTGGATGGCTAACCAAGCATCCTTGGAAAGCACTTGTAGAAGTTGCTGGAGGGTGAACATTTTTGTATCACCAGAAAGGTGTTTACAATGGCTAGAGAGAGGATGGGGCGCCATGTGCCCTCTTTTCTGGGTAGCAGGAAGAGTCTGGAGTAGAAATTTTGGCCCAGCTGTTCTGCAGGACTATGCTGTATTGCTCTCATGGGCAACAGAGAAAGGACTTGCTTTTTGGCCTCTGCCCACTGGTTTGGAGGAAGGTCTGGGGACCCTTTTTGGGTTGGCGGAGTGTGGAAATAAAATTTGCATCCCTGAGACAGTATGTTGAGGACTCATTGGTCGTTGGTAATAGTGGCCCAGTTGCCTGCGTGGAAGGAGAGTTTTCCTCCTAGGGGCACAAGCAGGTGGGCAGAGGTAAGGGGTGGAGGTGTAAAGTCACTGTGAGATCTTACCATAAGGGGGTGGCTTTGCACTCCCTGTTTTTGAAGAGGAGGAACTCCATTGCTTAGATCTCTGCATTCCCTGGGGCCTCTGTCTGGGGGTTCTGGGCTGAGCTGACCTGGAGGGAGCAGGAAAGGACCAGTGCTTGGAGGGGCAATGCCTACTGAACCTCGGAGGCTGGACCTGTAAAGAAGTCTGTCTGCATAGATTTAGCCTTTTCTTCCATCTATTTAAGACCTCTTCTGCCTTGGTGCCAAATAAGTTGTCTTTGTTCAATGGTGCGTCCCATAATTTGGATTGTCTGGCAAGGTCTGTTCCTTAAGCCAAGCATTCCTTCTAAGGAAAGGACCAGTGACTGCTGCCCTGCAAGATGCTTCTGGGGCGTCAAAGCCACACTGCAAGGTGTGCTTAGTTACTTGACTTGCAGAATGCATTAGCTGTAATTCTTTATTTTCTGCACAAGCAGGAAAAGAAGATATTTTTTGTTTGAGGAGTTCCATGGTATGCTGCTGATATTTCAGCACGTGGAACTGGCAATTTAATGCTCTAATAGCAAGAGTAGCAGAGGTTCATACTTTTTTATCCCATCTGTCTAAAGCTCGGGAATCCCTATCTGAGGGGGTGGGATTCTTAGCTGTAGTTGCTTTAATTCCTTTAGGTCTTTGAGAGATGACCTCTGGGTCAGCAGTAGGATTTTTGAAAATAAATTTGTGAGAGTCAGGGACTCTGTAATACCAGTCATGTTTCCTAGGAGCAGGAGGAAGGGTGTCAGGAGTCAAACTGGATTCCATAAAAACATCATCCACAACATCCAAGACGGGGGGAATGGCTGTGGCAAATCTAAGAATTCCCTGAATCTCTTTTTTGACTGAGGACAGCCCTTGACATTCCCATTGGAAATGTTCCCTTAAAGTATGAAGTGTTCCCCAAATCTCGGGTGGAGAGGCAAAAGGAATGGACTCCTCTGCATAAGAATCCTCATAAGAAGAGAGGGGTTGCATATCTTCATATTCAGATGCATCAGAGTCATCGGACTCCTGTTCAGATAAAACTACTGGGGACAAGTCTCTTTCTTTTGGAAGGGGTAGCCTGGCTTCCCCTAATAAGCATAATAAGGTCTTCCGCCACTTTAAGCATTTGAGAATGAGGCAAGGAAGCAGGTGCCTGAGCTTGGGTCGTCATTTTTTTTGGATGTGGTCCATACCCTGGGCCTTAGAAACTCTGTAGTTTTAGAAAGAATTGAAGACGCAAAAGAAGTTGTTGGTCTGTGTTGAGTATTGGTAGTGCGAAGTACTTCCTTGGAAGCCGGTGCCTGCTCAGCAGCTGTGGACCCATCCAAGGTATAGACATCCGCAGGATCCTTAGTCAAAGAAGAGTCTCACAGCACACCGGACTCCGAAAGGGTCTCGGTAGCAGGCTGCGAATCCACAGAAGCGGGCATCAGGGGCTGCGAAAGCGCCTCACTGAGGACCGGAAAACTGACGACTAGCTTAGCGGAAGCGTCGTCGTCAGTTTTGGACCTGTGCGGTCTGTCTCTGTCTTTAGCCTTACGTTTTTTCGGAAGATCGGTAGTCGGATGGCTTACCGAAGCCATATCGGAATTCGAGGACAGAGCAAAAATATCTAGCTACAATAAGGGCCTGCCGACATACAGTTCTGGTGTTGAACAAAGCACAAAAGTGAGAGCGGGTGACGTTGTGGTCTGGGCCTAAACAGGTGACGCAGTAAGAATGGAAGTCTCGGTGTGGTGTTTGCTTTCCACAGGTGAAACAACTGTTAACTTTTTCTGACATCGGTTAGAGCAAGAAAAACGGATCCCCAATGGGGTACTTAGCTTTAGAAGACTTCAATTTCAATTCGGAAACGAAAACTCAGGTAGCAGCCGACCAGCACTCGTGCGAAAAAATTATGTACCTACTATAACGTTCCATGTTAGTGGTCTCCTCTCGCCTCCTTTCTTGCTGGTTGGTTCGGAGCCGATCCTCGGCTCCGACTCGGCCATCTTCTAAAGCTCGAGAGCTACATACTGGCTCGAGGCCTCCCCATATCCCATGATGCCTGGCACTAGAAACCCAGATCTCATTTGGTAAGACTAACAGCAGTCAAAATAATGAAGGAATCCTATCCTATCATACATAAGCCCAACTATAGAGACTACCGGGTAGAGTGGGAAGGCTCAGACAGTGTAAATCCATAGAGAAACTCTTCTCGGTCTAGTAGGATAGGGGGATGGAGGGTGGGACGCAAGAAAGAAGGCAAGAGGAGACAACTAACATGGAACGTTATGGTAGGTACATAACTTCTTTATGTTAAGTTGTCTATCTCGCCTTCAATCTTGCTGGCTGGGACAGCGTCCCTAGCACCTAATATCCTGGGTGGCTCAGTGGAACAGACTCTTCAGAACAGTGAAACCAAAATCAGCTCTGCTCCTGGAAACCATGTCCAACATATAATGCGAGATGAAAGTATGAGGGTTTGCCCACGTGGCCGCTGCACAAATAGATTCCATGGGCAACCTAGCCTGAAAAGCAACAGAAGTGGCTAATGCTCTGGTGGAATGGCCTTTTGGTTTAACAGGCAATTCTTTATTCCTCAGCTAATAGATAAAGGTGATGATAGAAGTCAGCCACCTAGATAAAGTTACTTTTGATACTGGTAGGCCTTGTTTGCTCTCTGCATAAGAGAGGAAAAGCTGATCCGATTTTCTGAAGTCCTTAGTCCTATGCAAATAAAAGCACAGTTGCCTATGAACATCTAACTGATGTAACTTATATTCCCCCCCTGTTGGAATGGTTGGGAAAAAACACAGGAAGGTCAACAGACTGATTCAAGTTATTCTCAGAAGAGACCTTAGGAAGGAAGGAAGGATGGATTAGTCCTAAGAGCAACCTTGTCTTTGTGGAACACTAGGTACGGGGGACAGATACAAAGAGCCTGCAGTTCGGAAACTCTTCTCGCTGAAGTAATTGCTACCAGAAAAAGTGTTTTCCAAGATAAAAACTTCAAAGAACAGGAAGCTGTAGATTAGAAGGGGGGCAAAATTAGAGAGGCTAGAATCAGATTCAGATCCCAAGGGGGTGGAGGATCTCAAACAGGGGGCCCGAGCAGAGTGGTTCCTTTGAGGAAGGCCTTACAAAGCTTATGAGACATTATACTACTTTCTGAAAGGCCAATGTGAAAATTTGAAATTGCGGCCAACTGCACTCTAATTGTAGCGGAAGCGGACCTGACATGAAAGAGCTCCGCAAGAAATTCCAGGATGTGGTGAACAGGGGCTGAAAAGGGGTCTATACTCTTAGCCTCTGCCCAGGAAGAAAAAAATTTCCACTTACTAGCGTAAGTTTTTCTAGTGGTAGACTTGTGCGATGATAAAATGATTTCACGCACCGATTGGGAGATATCAGGAAGCCTGGCTAGGGTTGGAAGTGGAGCAACCAAGCCGTGAGCTTGAGAGATTGTAGGGAATGATGCAGCCTGCCCGATTGATGGATCAGGAGGTCTGGAACTGGGTCCAGAGTCCAAGGCTGCTCGATAAGATAATGATGCAGGAACGGAAACCATATTTGTTGAGGCCAGTACGGAGCAATGAGGATCATTCTGCAACCCAATACGGTAGCTTTCTGTATCAGCTTGGGAATTAGGGGAAAAGGGGGGAATGCATACAGAAGTCCCTGAGGCCAATCGTGTACTAGAGCATCTCTGGAGGAATGCTCTGGATGTGGATGGAGAGAGAAGTTGCTGCACTTGCTGTTGGTTGAAGGGGGTGGCAAAGAGGTCGCAGCAAGGTTGCCCCCATTTGCGGAAGATTTGGTCCGCTACTACTTGATTCACAGACCACTCGTGAGGCATGACAATAGCTCTGCTCAGCCTGTCTGCTATGACGTTGGATTTCCCAGGGATATGCGTTGCGGTCAGAAACCGTTGGGAAGAGATCGCCCACTACCAGAGTCTGAGTGCTTCTCAACATAGGGGGTAGGACCTGGTTCCGCCCTGCTTCATGATGTACCACACGACTGACATATTGTCCGACTGAATTGCAATTGTCCAGGTAAGAAGGGAGTCCTGAAGAGCTTGCAACGCTAAAAGCACGGCCCTCATCTCCAAGACATTTATGTGCAGATGGTACTCTTGAGGTTGCCAGGTGCCCTGGACTGTTCTACCCTGATAATGCCACCCCCCACCCGATCAGGGAGGCGTCCGTGGTCACCGTAGCAACTGGAGGGGGAAGTACAAATGGTCTGCCCAGGGGCACTGATGAGGAGACCATCCACCACGCAAGGTGCTTTTTGCATGCTTCTGTGATGATAATCATGTGAGACATGGGAAGCTGCTGGAAGGACCACTGGGTGAAAAGAAGACATTGGAGGATCCTCATGTGAAAACATGCCAGAGGGACGAGTATGATTGCTGCTGCCATGAGGCCCAGGGTTTGGAGGACCAAACTGGCTTAAATTCTCTTGCATCCTAACAAGACCTGGACATGCCGCCGAATGACTAACACCCTGTCTGGTGGAAGGCTGGCTGACCTGTCTTTTGTATTTAAGTTTGCGCCTATAAAGGTGATAGACTGACAAGGTGACAAAGCAGATTTTTCGAAATTTATAGTAATACCTAGTCTGGAGCACGTCTACATAGCATAGTCTTGCAGAAGGTGATGCCTGGTGGGAGCAGTGAGGAGCCAGTCTAGATACGGAAACACCTGGAATCCTTGCCGTCTCAGGTGAGTGGTAACTACTGCCATACATTTGGTGAACACCCTGGGGGCTGTGGCGAGACCAAAGGGCAGAGCTCTGAACTGATGATGGCTGGCTACCAGCCGGAAGCACAGGAATCTTCTGGAGCGCCTGTCTATTTTGATGTGGTAGTACGCATCCTGAAGATCTATGGAGCACATCCAATTGTCCTGACCCAGGAAGGGTAAAATGGACTGTAGCATGACCATCCGAAACTTCGTTCTTTGTACAGACCTGTTTAGTCTGCTGAGATCCAAAATGGGTCTTCGGTCCCCCTGTCTTTTTTGGTACCAAAAAGAACCTTGAGTAAATTCCGGATCCTTGCTGGTCTGCTGGATGGCCCTTTTTCTTAGCAGTTTTGAAACTCCCTGAACTGCTTGATCCCTTAGATTGGGTGGAACATCTGGAAGGGACTTGTTCGACAAGAAAGGAGCGTGAACAAAGGGAATTCTGTAGCCTCCGGATATAACGGACTGTACCCATTTGTCTTGTGTTACGTCTTGCCAGGCTCTTGGGTACAGCGATAATCTTCCCCTGACTGCCTCCAGAGGTGGGCAGCCGGGCAACCCTTCAAGGATGCCGGAAGGGCTTGTCAGAGAAACATACTCTGCTGCCCTGGTTTTGCGGACCCCCTCTGCCACGAGGACGGCGTCTGTTATTGTTCCCTCCTCTGCCCCTGGAGGGAAACTCACCACGTGTGTCCGCAAGGCTCCCTGGGATTTCCAGAACCACATCTTTCCACTCTTCTGACCCTTGGGATATGGTCTGGAAGGAGTGGAAAAACGGACTCCTACAGCAGAGAGAGTCTTGCCTTCCTGCTCACACCTGGCAAGGGTATCCTTCACCTGTGATCCAAAGAGAGAGGAACCATCAAAGGGGGTGTTGGTGAAAGACACTCTGAAAGGTTCCGCAAAGTTACAAAGCCGCATCCAAGCATGTCTCCTTAGAGCGACACCTGTGCCTTCGGCTCTACTCGCACCATCGGCTGCATACGAAATGAGCCTCATGGAGGAGTTCACCACTGAATTAAGAGTCGCCAGCTGGGAGACAACCTTGGCCTGGGACCCCTCAGCTGATGGATCTTGGAGGGAATCTCCAAGCTCTCTAAGGAGATCCCTCTGTAGACGGGTAAAGTGGCACAAGTAATTCAGAGACTTCATGGAAAAAGTCGCTGAAGAAAACATCCGCTTCCCATATCTGTCCATCGTCCTAGACTCCTTATTAGGGGGAGGAACAGATGAAGAAGTTTCAGCCAACTCCTTCTTTGTGGCCGCCGCTACCACCATGGCATCAAAGGGGACATCTTTGGTCAAAAATTGCTTGTCCTGTGGTGCAGTAATGAATTTAGCTGGCCTTCTGGGGGTCAGTTCCACTGTGTCTGGAGCGGACGATGCCTTCCGAGCCACCACAGACATCAGTGGGTCAAAAGGCGGAGACACACAGGAGGTGGAAGGTCGGGATCCAAACGCGTCCAGGAATACCGACTCATCCTCGGAAGGGCTTAGGGCAGTCCAGTTCCCCCTCTGCCTAAGCATCTCAATGATATCTGAGAAGGAGACCTCTTCAGAGGGGGATCTCGTGGACCTTCCGAATCCTCTAAGTCGGTATCTGATGTGACAGACTCAGGGGAGTCAACATACTTCCTCTTGCATTTCCTCTTACGAGGTGGCTCCTCTGAATGATCAGGGGAGGCCTCGGAAGAGGAAGATACACCCAAAGGGGTGTCTTGGGGTGCTGGATCCCAACGCTTGGGGTCTGGAAGAGAGGCAGAGGCTGACGCAAGCACCATAGGGGGAGGAGCCGATGGGGTTGATCGTGGGACTGACTCACGGGCCAGTACACTCCTCATCACCTCAAAGGCATCCCTACCGGAACGCAGAGAGGGGTCCGGTTCAGAAGAAATCAGAATCCCTCTCCACACCGAGGGGGATGGCTCAGAGGTTGATGTGGGAGCAGAGCTCACCTGAGCCGAAGCGCCGAGGGGGAGAGCGGGGTCGGACAAGGGTCCAATGCAACTTGCCCCCTCGGAGCCGACAAAGGAGTCCCGGTGCCCAGACCCCTCCAGGGATGGAACCATGGAAGTGATCGGAGCCGACGACGGAACCGAAGGAGAAGGTATTGGAGCCGACGGTTCCACGACTCGAACCCCAATGAACTCCGGCTCCAAGCTCAAAGTGTGAGTCGGAAGAGGAGGAATATCTGCAGATGTGGACGGAGCCGACCCTTGATGAGGGGGGCTGGACAACATTTTAGCCAGGGTCTGTGATTTTAATAGTCTACTGACTACTCTCTTTCCAAGTCATGGTCCGAAAGTCTTGAGGACCGAGAAGAGTGGGATGAGCGATGACTACGCTCCGATTGGAGCAGAGGTGATCTCGGAGCCGAGCGAATCGACTCCAGAGAAGGAGACCTAGACTCCGAAGAACGTATCAGAGCCGACTGGGAGGGAGGAGCATCGGTTCCAGCCGGAGCCGAGATGGAAGGCACAGGTTCACCCAACGACGGCTCCGAACTGGGAGCCAGAGGTTTAGGTGCCCTGGAAAATTTCACGGGCTGAGCCTTAGCCGGTGAATCTTGAGGTTTAAGTAAACCTCTAAGTATCAACTTATTTTTGCACTCCTGCAGGACTCCTGGACTGAATGCATGGCAAATCGAGCAAGAGTCCTGCAGGTGCACTGTGCCCAGACAATAAACACAAGAAATTGACCGTCTGTCAGAGACATCTTCTGACAGCATGAGTCACACTTCTTGGATCCGGACGACTTAGGATCCTTGGACATCCTGAAAGAAGAAAAACCAAGGAAAAACACACACACCAAAGGGTTAAGGTAACTAACCACAAAAAATATACACTACAGTTACCAGAACCAAACTACACTACAAAAAACAAAAACTATAATTAACTATAGCTAAAGTAACTAACAGTGGTAATAAACATTTTTTTTTTTTAAAGGAGATAGAAAAAAGGGTTATCTTCTAACTTAAAATGGAAAACTTTTTAGAGGTAAGGTTATCCTCTAACTTAAACGGAAAACTTTAAGAGGAAAGGGAAAGAGAAAGGGGGAGGGTAAACTCTCTAAATGAAACGAGTTTCTGAGGGGAAAAGACAAGGATTCAGATACAAAAACAACTACAATACAAAGGATATATCTAAACGAGAATTTCTACTCTAAACTAACTAGTTTTATGACCGAAAAAAGACAATATAAAAGTTTTTTTACGACCTGAGCCAGTAGAGCAACCTCGCAGCAGAAGCAGCAAACAAGATCTGTGTTTCTAGCGCCATGCATCATGGGATATGGGGAGGCCTCGAGCCAGTATGTAGCTCTCGAGCTTTAGAAGATGGCAGAGTCGGAGCCGAGGATCGGCTCTGAACCAACCAGCAAGAATGAAGGCAAGATAGACAACTTAACATCTGCTTTTGCTTCGGGCTCCTCAGCAAGAAAGACTATGTAATGGCATCGGCTGCCTGATTTTATACCACTGACGACCTGACATCAGTCCTGGAGAGACAGCAATCGACGCAGAAATACTAAGCCTCTGGTATTCGGGCGGGCTGAGGGCTACCCCTGGCAGGATAACCCAAATGTAATGACTGCAACAGTGAAACACGAAGAACATCCATACTTGCCAGGGGCAAAAAGGGAGTGATCAGGATGACTTTGGCAATGTGCATCTTTGTCTTCCCTTAAATTTCTGGACACTGGGAAGAATGAGGAAATACAAGTTGCTGCAGTTTGCTTTGCTGGGGAGCTGCAAAAAAAGTTGCAGCATGGTTCTCGCCAGTAACAAAACTGTTTCTATGCAACAAGGCAGGTTGGCAGACCACTCTCATGTTTAATCAGCACCCAGGTACTGGCTTCTCCTGGGATATGTCCAGCAATGAGAAAATGATTAGTAGCACAGGTCCATCCCCAAACTTTTATGGCCCAACAGTGGAAATATAAATGGTTTCCTCCATGCTTTTGAGATATCGTACTAGTCATACTGCTGACGTGAATGGCAACAGCACCTTGAAGGAAACGAGTCTTGGAACACTTGCAAGGTGATAAGGACCACTTTTATTTCCGGTGCATGTGTGTGCAGAGAAACCTCTGTCTGCAGCTATGTCCCCTGGACCATGGTAATACTCTTCCACTCACCTTAGAGCACAGGTATGCAGAATGGCAGTCACAGTAGGGAGGGGACTCTGGATGGTCTACCCAGAGAAAGATTGGATTTGTAAATCCACCAAATGACATGATCACTGCATCTCTGATGCACCTTGATTGAAGTGTTCAAGGATCCTAGAATTGGTTCCATATGACTCAAGAGCCCACTGCATCACTCGTGCTACTGGGCATATGGTATCAGGTAATTGAAGGTGCCATGAGTGTATGCAGCCAAAGGCAAGTGACTGCTGGAATGGTTTGGCTCTGGACAATAAGATACTGTGTACTGAAGAGAAAGAATTCTGTCTCAGTGGAGAAATACTCAAAAAAACAATTGTCAAACTGTCACCTATTGAATGCGACTGTGCACCAACTAGGACTTCTTGGTGTTCACTGTAATCCCAAAGGATTGGAATAAAGACGGAAGATTCTCCTGAGTCAGTCACAGAGATACCAGGAAGACCCTGGCACTTTATGGACTAAACTGTTACAATTACAGACACACACTTGCTCAGCAGCCTGGGTAACAGGTGTGATCAAATGAAACCACCTGTAACTAAAAGTGCTGGCTCCTATACAGGAGAGAGTAAACCTCCCAGGCTCTCAGATCGATTTTATACAAGTGTACTGGACATCCAAGAGCACATCCAGTCTCCCTCAGGTAAAGGGGAAGGACTGAACTGCACTATGACCATGCTAAAGGATTCTTTGGGAATGCAATGGATGAGCCCCGAAGTTCTCCTGCGTCTTTGGTTCTAAAAAGAACCTTGATTAAAATACTAGGCTTTACTGACATGGTGGAATCTCCAGGAGGTCTCCTTTTTTTGTAAGAGACTCTGATACCTTTCTGAATGCAGTTTTTTCACAGGGTGCAATGTGAGTATAGAAACAGACCACAGTCCGGGAAGACGACTGGGCAGCTTCTGAACATGTTAGTCCTCACCCACTAGTCTTGTCCATTTACACAGACAAACTGAATGGAC
This sequence comes from Protopterus annectens, assembly GCF_019279795.1. Taxonomy (NCBI): domain Eukaryota; kingdom Metazoa; phylum Chordata; order Ceratodontiformes; family Protopteridae; genus Protopterus; species Protopterus annectens. The sequence continues at coordinate 1,616,007,425 of NC_056737.1, forward strand.
AGGCAAACCCCACCTACTTCTAGAAGGGAACAATTGGAAGAGATCTAAGGGAGCTGACTGTATGCCTACAGCAAGGGGAATTTTGTTGCATTTGCAAGAAAGTACACTGGGAAGCCTCAAATTTGATAACAGGAGTAAGGGGTCTCTCTCTTGCTCCCATTTCTGCAGCTTAGCTTTTACCACTTGCCAAATAAAGGTTCTATTACATAGCACACTGAAAGAACTGCCCCTTGTGTCCTTGGCAAAGTCTTCCCGGCAAAGCTGGGCATGACCCCTTATAGAAATGCCAGTGCTTTGAGATGGAGCAAAGGGATTTGTCATGAGATGTCCAAACAAACTATCAGGAGTCCATAAAGTTTCCACAAGTCAGATTCCCCAAGAAACACAGCAAGTGAGCCAGGTAGTTTACAGTCCTCAAGGTAAAGGAGGACAACTTGTAAACCCACTTCCCAACTCTCTTCAATACACAAGACTCTGTAGGGATAGCTGGGCTTTGGGCGGTGGCAGCCTTTAAGATAGCCACAACAATACAGAGGGGTACCTGAAGGATCTTATCCAACCTTTTCAGCACAGGAAGCAGTGTATCATGGTCCTTTCATGTTGACTGAGACACAAGACAAAAATGAGAAGTGAGGAAAAAGTCCAACTGGGCATTCCTTGACTTGGGGAAAGCATATGACAGGGTCCCAAGAAAGCGGATTTGGGCAGTAATGCAGTGGTTCACAGTCCCAAAAACACCGGTAGAACTAGAGGCTATGTACAAGGACCCAATGACTCAAGTATGAAAAGAGTTTGGTCTAACAGAGGGGTTCGCAGTAAGAGTTAGTGTGCATCAGGGTTCGGCTTTGAGCCCACTAATGTTCATACCAGTGATGGACCACATTAGCAAACAGCTCAGAGCGGACTGATCAACAGATGTGGCATTGCTAGAAGACCGAGCAAGAACCTTAGAAAAGGACAGGGGAATGATATTCAACTAAAAGCACACAGGATGAAAGAGTACGGCTAAGATAGTTGTAATGACAGTAAATGGGGAAAATCAGAAGAAGCTGAGAATTGAGATAGAAAGGAAAATAGTGGAACAGGTTAACAGCTTCAAATATCTGGGAGGGGTGGTTGAGGAGAAGGGTGGTCTGAATAAGAAGAAGGTCAAAGCTAGAAGCAGAGGAGCTGCAGCCAACTGGCACAGTGTGTCGGGAGTAGTGTAGGACACAAGAATTCTAAAGAAGTTGAAAAGTAAGGTGTACAAAAACAGTGGTGTGATCAGTACTACAGTATGGTAAAGACCTGGGCAGTAAAGGTGAAGCAATTGATAAAGCTAGAGGTGATGGAGATGAAGTGTCTGACACTGGTGGTAGGATGCACACTGCAGTTAGGAGGAGCAGAAGCCAAAGTAGCTCCAACTGAAGAAAAAGGTCAAATAACAGATACCGGTGGTCCAGGCACATGTGCAGAAAAGCAAAAGACAAATCTTTTAAAAAGAGAAAATGAAGGAAAGAAGTGGATGAACTGTGTGAGAGAAGAACTGCGACAGTCAGGCCCGAGTGTCAAAGAAACTGGGAGAGTGGAATTGAATAGAGAAAGAGATGGCAACAGTTGACACAACACCCCAACCCCATGTTAAAAATGGGGGGAAAGAGGGGATTTATGATGTTGAGAAGGCACGGGATGAGCTATCTTGTCAGCTGGGAGGATCACCCAAGAAGAAAACCTAGGAAAGCCTAAAGTTTCCTACAAAAAAGCACTCAGGAGAGCAGAGTGTTCCTAGGTTCTGCTCGATTTCAACTCCTTCCATCTTCAACTTTTCTTTAAACTCAGTATGCAGTGAGGATGGGAGAACACTCTTTCTCATCCACACCTACATTTAACATGGTAAACTCAACAGGAGCATCTAGATACAGTCAGGCCTATCTAACAAACTTGAGGAGAAGACTCCAAAAAGGATGATGATTCAGCTGGTAAAGACAAGGCCTTATCAGCTGAAGAAGCCACTTCAGTTCTTCTGACCCCTAAACATGTTCTGAATGAACAACAATACAGGCACTTGAGATCACAAGTTAAAGACAGTAGTAAAAACCCATCTCTATCAGGTTGCATTCAAGGAAGCCTGTATCAACAGAAATTGTATCAATATCAGGCCCATCCATCAAGCTGTTGAGGCCAACACCAAAGGATTGAGGCCTGGACTGAATCAACCACTGTGAGCAACATCCCAATCAACATTCAGGCTGACTCCAAGGGTTGAAAGTTCTGCCTCAGAGACTGAATGGTTGTCTCTGACAGTGTTAAGAACTACCCCAAGAGGTTACCCCCTCCTTGTAAATCAATTATCTGGGGGTCAAAAACCTTAGCCCCAACAGCACTGTCAATACTGGAAAGGTAACAGCTGCAGCTCTGGGGTCAAAACCACAGATGCCCTATGAAGGATCGGTCAAAGCTGACATGGCAGATCAACCAGCGGCCTCTGAACCCGGTGAGGAAAGTCTGTGGAATCCTGGTAAAGAAGGCACATAAGGCACTCAACTCACCACAAAGTTGGCGTGGAAGGTGGTCCAGGACCACATGGGAAGCAAAGTCAGGAAGGCCAACCACAATTTTGTGTGGTTTAATTCAACAAACATTGACGTACAAGAACAGACTGACCTGACAGAGCATGGCCTAGGAGTCCTGAGCTCCGGCTTGGAAGCCGCTAATGGCAAGCTGCTGGGTCACAAACAAACCCAGCAGGAAGTTTCAGGCATGACCTGGTCCATGAAGACCATATAATAAGTAGAATCAAAGCAATACAGTTTGCAAGAACAGACATCGACTTTTTACAATATTACACACATCTTAGGAATTCTAACACAGATCTTCAAATAATAGGTAGAACATAACGCAAACGCAATCTAGTTGAAATACTACTTACATGAGATGAATGAACGAATAAGTCATATAAGTGTAATTGTTATATTTGTTTTGACTGAAAACAGTATGCAAGTATGTACAAATATACAAAGGTCATTTATACAGGTTTCCACCCACAGGTCATTTATATAGCAAACTGACAGAGTAACACATTTGGGTACAGAGAATATCAAAGTGTCACAGACTTCACCTTTGCCACATCTGCAAAAGTACTTGCACTTACCTGCCTCCATTAGGTATTTTCAATATCTACTTAAAAGTTTTTTTAGCAGTTCAGCAGCTCTAATTTTGATATGGAGATTGTTTCATGCTGCTGGTGCTATTTTAGCAAATTCTCTTTCAGCAATAATCTTAGTAAAACAAGGACTTATGTTGATCTAAATATTATCTGATATTGTTGCTCTATTGCATATATGTACATAACTCCTGCAAATAACTCATACTTTTTGCCAATTTATTTGTGCTTAAACTGTATAAGCTATGACTTGCTTTTCCCCCCAATTATAACATTTCTTTCTATGTGTATTCTGCATTTTATATGTGCACTGCTGCTCACTGATCCCAGGTCATGGATGGAAGAGGTAAATGGATCAGCCTATCTGATAAATAGTTAGCAAATAAGCAAACAGTCATGATATTTTTCAGTTAACAGCCTGTTCTTACTTGCAGCTCATACTTAAGAATGGGACAATAGCTTTGATGCAGTAGTTTAAAAGTAGCAGCGTTTAAAAGGAAACATGCCGTCAATGAGATGGGTAACCAATTAGTCGTTCTTAAGGTTGTGCAAGGATGATCTGTATTGGGCCTTAAATAATGTTACCAACTGTCCAGAATTTTTCTGGATAGTCCAGAATTAAGGGACACTGTCAATGACAGTGAAGAACAGAAGAATATGTTTGATTGCACACAGTAATATTGTACAACAATCCCCTTGAGGGAAGGTTAAACACATCTATTCTGCATGAATTTTGCTTTCATGTACATGTGCAGAAGTGTTGACATGAAAAGTCGACAACCTTAGCCGTAAATGGATAAAATATAAAAATAGTCGTTTTTTTTTCCAGTTTTTCATAAAATGTTTGACCTCTAAGAAAACAAGAATGCAACTAGTCAGGCATATTCTAACCTCAATCAAATGGAGAGTGTCTCTTCTAAATTTACACAGGCTTGGGGAGAAGGGTGGAGGAAAATATACTAGGAAAAGCCTTGGAGACGTACTTGATTAGAGATTAGATACGTTTTCAATTTCTCTAAAAGCTAGCCTTTTCCTCCTGTCTTTGAGCCTGAAAGGCTTAAAGGTAGCATACTGCACCTCCCCCTCTTCTGGAACTGACAACTATGCAGAGTTCTACACAAATGTTTTATACAAACACCTGTATAACTGCACTGACTTGGCTGTACCTGATAGGACCAAACCAAGCTCCTCAAGGAAGAGCAAACCTGCCTGGTGTACAACTGCCATTAACAGGCTTTACAATAAGAGGAGGAAATTGCTGTTGAAAAGTAAGAGAGAGTGAGCCCTAAAGTGGAAACACTCCCTCCTCAGCTTAAAACAAGGAAAAACTGGAAACACTCCCTCCTCAGCTTAAACAAGGAACTAAGACTTCCTGTGAAGTCCTCCAAAGCTAACTACAAATCCAAATTAGCTTCCTCAACTAAGGAAAACCATAAGGCGTTCTTTAGTTACATCTGTAACCTAAAATAAAAGGACCAGATTTGTGCTGAACCGGTAGTTAATGATACCACATATACTAAGCCTGTGGACATTGCTAACCTGTTAGCCAACAAGTTCTGTGAAAACTTCACTCCCCTGTCCCCACCACACATATCCCATGACATCCCTACCACCTGTCCTCTACTTTTATCTCTAAAGAGCAGGTCGTGAACACCCTCTCTAAGATCAAAAAACACAGCATCTATGGGACCTGATAACATCCCAGGATGCGTTCTACATGTGCTCAAACAAGAATTAGCAATACCACTGGGTACTCTTTTCAATTACAGAGTAAGCACTGGCTTCGCCAAAGCTGAATGGAAAAAGGCCACCATTATCTCCTTGCACAAATGTGGTGCTCCCACGGACCCCAGGAACTATAGGCCTATTAGCCTGACTACCCTATTTGCAAGGCCATGGAGAGTATCATCATGGACCTTATCAACAAAGACATAGGTAATCTCCAAACACTTGACTTATTCAATTTGGATTTGTCAAAGGGAGATCATGAATGTTAAACCTTGTGGACTTCTTCAAGACTGTCACCAAGGGCCTCAACAACGAGAAAGACAACAAGAAATCTGTGAATACAGCCTACCTATACTCAGCCATGGCTTTTGACACTATCCTCCACTCAGACATAATTGATAAACTGCCCAGCTAGGTATCAACCCTTACATCATTAGACGGGTCACTAACTGGCTCACTGATAGAACCAATACAGTCAAAACAGGGGAATCCACCTCCAACAGCGGACCTGTAACCAGTGGTGTTCCACAGGGATCAGTCCTGGGACCTCTACTGTCTAGAATCTGTCTGTGACTGACAAAGTCTGCTGAAGACTGCAAACTGGGAGAGGTTATAGATTCTCCAAACGATATCAGAATTCTACACAAGGGTCTTACACAAACAAATGACTGGTGCTAAAATCATGGCCTTAAACTCAATGCAAAAAAATGTGTTATCACCACTTTCGGTACTTGTCAGTCCAATAATCCAGTACAATGCTCCTTTGGTATGTACCTTTCCAAGCACCTGCAGCAACAGGAGATACCACAAAGGTTCATCACAAGGAAAATTCATGGTGTCTGAAATCACCGTCACTTTATTCTGTTTCATACAGACTACACAGAGCTGATCTCTGCCCCGCATATAAGGCAATCTTTGACCCTGCTTTATTGGAAATGCTGCATATCTGTAAGACAAATGGTACATGGGTTACTCACTCTAAAGGCCTTAATCTGGTATGTGACATTAACAGAAGCTGCTGGAGGGACAGATTTGTCTCCCAGATGTTATCACACCTTGGGAACAGGCTCCCACTTCATGTCAAGCAGAGCATCTCATTGGCCCTCTTAAAACGCAATCTGTATGATTGGATGGGTAACCGTAAATTCACCAAGGGAGCTCCACCTGTGTCCCTCTTGGACAGGGGCGATAGATGCTGATTGTGGAAATAAGGGTAAAACTTGGCTAGGCTTGAAAGGGCCCTAGGGTCATTAGCCTAGTAACCTCCTATGATCCTGTGAATCAGTGCTCAGAGAGGTAATCTTTGCCTAAGCACTTGACAGACATTGTGTGCTTTTTTTCTGTTTAGGGATTTCTTCTCCATTTCTTGCACTATATAAACTTTTTACTCTTTCCATGCTGAAAAAAATGGAACACTAAACAAATGACAACTAACCAGCACACAGCAAACAAAAAGTGTCATGGTAATCAAACAGCACTACCAACTGCTTTAGACTATAAAGTAACTAAAACTCCTCTCTACAACAGTAGAGTCCAACAAAACTTTAGCAGTGACAACACATTTTTGGAGAAAACATTTTTTCACAAAGCAACAAAATGCTGCAAGGCCAAAGAAGGGGAATGGTAAATGCTGAACACTTAATAGCTAAAAAACACTATACTTACATTAGAAAAATGGAACATACTTACCTGATTTGAGCAGAAAGAACAGTGGTAGAAATGACGAGAGAATGGTACGAACATGGAGTGGATATTAACAGCTGTGTTTGGAGCAGTCAAAAGGCCTACCACCCTTTGTCATGGGCAAATGACCTACCTCCAGGAGTGTAACAATTCAACAGCAAGCTCCATTCAGGTCCATGTCGCAAAAAAGAACAACATCCCTGCCATTTCACACCACTGGAAGGACACCAGGTTAGGTCATTCGCTGAATCCCCATCTCTATCAGCAGTGCAACACTAGAATGTGAATAGTTTATTTTATTCTAACTGATACACATTGACAACACACTTCTATTTGACATCATGGAACATGGTTATCAAGCACCTTGATCCTACTGTAGTCTTTTTGGCATTCATCTCAAATTAGTCTGCCTGTTTGGCCATTCACAAGTTAATGCCTCTAATCATCTACTGAAGTACTGGGCGCTGCAGGACTCAGTCTTGGTGGCTGTTATTCAAGATGCATAAGCTGACACTTTCGGAGCTCATGCAAGACAGAATTTTTTTTTAATCAATCTTATATTCACAACAGTTATTCAGTTTTACTTCTTCACTTATGAGACTGACAGATGTTAAAACCTGAAAAGACTGCTCAGAGTAGCTTTTTAGCTTAGCTTTCCTGATAAACAAATAAACAAACAGTAAACTGAAGTCCAGACAGGAGAGTGAGTTGATGCTAGCTGAAGATGCTGTCGATTCCTTGCATCTCTCCCTCCTTTTACCTTTAGTATATATGTGGACAGACTGGAAAATATGTGCTGGGACTGACTGATGGGAGACTTGCAGTGAAGGGCCAGGTGTCCACTATTTTCAAGACACTATTTCCACCTGAAGAATACTTCCCAAATTCAGAAACTCCAAGTTCAGATCATGCAATGCTGATTGACTACATCAATACCATTTACCATGGGCTACCACTCCAGGATCTGGTACTACTCAACTCCCAGTTTTTACTGCAGCACTTGCAAGTAATATAAAATTCAAATAAGCAAATGTTAACCAAATGTTAAAGCATTAACTATGCAAGATAAGCTTCATTTTAATTTTCTTTATTTCATTTCTATAAAGAACTAATTTACATAATGATACACAACTACCAAGATAATAAAATAAAGTCACAAAGTATATCATCTCATAACAGAACATTATTTCAAATAACAATCTTCTTAAAGAATAGTTAACTAAACAAACAGCAATAAACTAAAGAATTAAGAATAAATCGGAGAGTACAGAAACAGTGTAGACAGAGATGCTGCCAAATTAAGTGCTTTAAGATGGCATTTAAATTCCTATTTCTGATGTACAACATGCAGGAGATGAATGTGTAAAGGGTCTACCCAGTATCATAGCTACAGCTGTCCATTTTTCAGGTAGCCATGAGGGTGCTTATGCCTTTGCTGGCATCCCAGCAATGAGGGCATCTGTAATGATGTCAACTCTACTCCTGGACAGGAATTGTGTGAGCCATGGCACTGCAAGGCCTGTAATGACTTCCACACACCTATGCTGAAGGCTACAACCAAGTGGTGACTTGCAGTGCCTAATACCCTTCCCTCTCCAGCCACCCATTTGCATATCCATATATCCTTAGAGATATCATGCACAACCAACTCCAGTAACCCTCACCAGCATGTACACTCCCTTCCTCCCCTTCCAACTTTATCATGTGCCAGAGTTACTAAGTGACCTGAGGTCTCCTAGACCATAGTCATGGCTTTTTCCATCCACGCTACTGAAGCTGGCATGAATACGAGACCTTCATCACACAAACTGTACATAATTTTTAGTATCACATTCACATCACACACACTTCCATATTCCCAATGTTTAACAGTGACACTTTTAATACAACTCTTTTGCCATGGTAAATACACACCCTGGATTGCCCTGGAAAAAAAAAATATTCACCTTGCACATCTTATGACAACAGTTTTAGCTGGAGGTTTGAAAAGCTCACTTTTCTTTAGTTTTAAGCAAGACTTTACGTTTCCAAACTTTATTCTACAAGCCATTTTTGTCAAAGAAATGGGAATGCCCCTCACATTCCCTGAAAGCATCAACTGTGACACAGATAACTGTATTCTGTATAATTTTTGACATTTTAAAACAATCATTTTCATGTTTCCATTCAGCACACCTCAATCAGTTTCTTCACCCTTCATGCTCTACCTTTTGCACCTCATTCCCTCCTGCTCTTCCTTTATTGCTGTGCTTCTTTCCTTACACTGGCATTTTAAACAAACAGATGGATACATCTGTGTTTTGCTCAACCCTGAAAAGCACCATCTAACTAATTGTATTACTGCTAGTAGACTTCATTTGTTGCTATAATTACAAATCAATGCTGCAGGTACTACTCTTTTGTTGTTGTTGTGTCTTTCAGCTTTTCCCGGTTAGGGGTCGCCACAGCGGAACTCCGGTCTGCTAATGATTGGTAGTAGATGGTTACGTGCCAAGTTGCTGGCCCTGATGCACAACCTTCAACGAAGGTACGCCCATTCACGCATGTCTCCACACAGAAGACGCTCTAGCTGAGAACTGAACAGGACAACATCTTACTGTGAGGCAACAACGCTACCGCAGCACCACCACCGTTGCAGGTACTACTCTAGTGGCTATAAAATTCTGCAGTATGACTCAATCATAATATATTTAACTCTGCTGCTATGATATTCACACTGACTGCCGGTCACTGCCAGAACAGTTTCCAAGATTCTTGTTCATAGGTAGGTACTAGGCTATCGGCCCAAGGGCCTATGTAAGCCTAGCCAGCAAGGTTCCATAGCTTACGCCACCCAAGAAAGTTGTTTTCCTATGCCACTGTCCAGCAGAGACACAGAAGTGATCCTCAAGGTGTATTTCCTATTTCCCATCCACTCATCAAGATTTTTCGAAGAGTGCTAATGAAGAACTTTGCTTGACATAGATGGGTAGCTTGTTCCAGAGTATAGGAAGTCTCTGGGACAGGAATCTATCCCTCCAGTGTGTCCTGTTTATTGTGGTGAAAAGGTTTAGGTCCCTACAGTGTGCAACTTGGAGGGATTGGGATTTCTTTAGGTGTAGCATGTCCAACAGCTCTGGGTTTGACAAAGCTTTATATGTTAGGCAGAGATCACCTCGGAGTAGACGATATGCTACGGAGTAAAGCTGGAGTTTTTTGAGGCGGTCAGCGTAGGGCATTTGTTTGAGGCCAGTAATCCTCTTTGTGAGGTACTTCTGTGGCCTTTCCAGCTGCTGCAGATGTCTTGTGAGGTACCTTCCAGCACATAAATGACTTGGACCCTGCTAATTTAAAATTCAAATATAGATTTACTTCGGTGTTGAAGCACAAAGTACAATAATACAAGCAAAATAAAATAATAAAAGACAGGTAAAACAAATTTAAACATAGATATGATGTTCTAAAAAGAAAGCAAAGGGTCATACTTCAAATTATGTGGAAGTGCTTCTGATACTCTATATTCCACCTAGGTCAGGTTGTCAGGACAGGGGCTGCTATCTTAGGACCACATGTAAACATCTTCCACTATACATTTTATTTACCTTGGCTTACCACTCTAAAATCAGCTGCCTTCCAGCTTCTGGTATGCAACTCAGAGGCTCCCATTCAGAAAGTCACTGAAGTATAATCTTTTTAAGGCAGTTTCTCTAAATAGAGTTTGGAGAATGGCATTTAGCTTTAATAAATTTTAGTACTAATTTATCATTTTACCAAATTTATTAATCAAAACTGTTAATTTACAGGAGTCTGTGTTGGCTTACAGAACCTAAACATGTCCTTCCAAACATGGTATGTGCAATAAATTGATGTATTATATAGTTGTTTGTAGGGATTCCCCTGCACCTCTTGATGTGGGACTCCAAACCACATCTCAGCTCCTAAACATATTTCTGAGGTCATACCTCCTCACAGAAAAGGCAGACGCATCTATACCATTTCCTTAGAGTTGCTGGAACCTTCTCAGATGCCATGAAAACACATTTTTATAGCAGGACTTTTTTTTTTTAAATAGTGTTTACAAGCAATGAAAAAGACTGGATGGTATGTAATTTCAGAACCAGGTGCAAATGTCTTTGTTGGCATCTCAGGAAATGAAAGACTTTCTTTTAATTCTGTACAGTGCTTAGGCATCAATTATTTTAGTAGCCCTGATAACTAACCATTTAAGCATCCAGAAATTTAGTTCTAGTCTTTATCCTATCAAAACATCTCCAATTTTCATAGCATCCTCCTGTGCATGACAAAGACTTTGGCTGAAGTCCACATAAGGAGTAAGTCATGCAACTGGATAGCATTTATGTGACAGTATCTTCCAGCCATGAATACATACTGGTTGATATCCAGTAAGAAGGCAACCAGCTTTTTGTCAACTTTCTCTCCAAGATTTGTCCGTCTAAGACTATCGGGCTAAAAATGCATGGAGTCCTCTGGAATCTTTTCTATTATCCTCCTGTACCAATGTACCATAGTTTACATATTCTAGACCTGGTCAGTGGATCTGGAAGCAAACTGGTCAGTTGAGATTAGCCCATGTTACCTCTGCATTTACAAAACATCTCATTACCTTACATTTGGGAGGCCAGTTGCCTCTAAACCTCCACTCTCCATCATAGTGTCCGCCAACTGCACTTCCCACTCTGGGGTCTATATTATAATCTCGAAGGTTTAAAACTTCGAATCACTAAAGATCGAACTTTAGTGATCGAAGTCTTAAACCATCAAAATTAAAAAAAAAACTAAATAATGTGTTGGCAGGGGTGCAAGCCCCCCTGCACCCCCCCTACTTAAATATACCAACTTCGAGAATGCACTACATTGAAGTAAACTGAAATCTCCCCCATGGAGATTTTCCTTTTAAACTTTCGATGTAGTGTGTTTTTGGTATTCTCGTGTCGACAATATCATATTCGATATTGTCAGACTTAGAGATTTTAATATAGACCTCCACTCTGTCCTACCTCCCTCCCAACATGGCAGCCTTACTCTGTTTTATTTTTTAAAACTAAAATGAAGTATTCATTACATCTGCTACATCTGCTCTTTTCCAGTCTACCTCTATCTTTGCTCAGCCTGACCAAGTCTGTTCTCCTTTTTCATTTTCTGCTATAAATCTAAAAAATTTGTCTTTGTCCCCGTCCCCACCCCAACTCAATCTGCTAACTTGCTTCCAGTTTCTTCCTTTGCTTGCCTCTTTATATATTGTGCCTCCTTCCACCTTCAGAGCCCCTCTTTCACCTCTTGTTTGCTATGTCTTTTTCTCTAATCACTAGCTTCATCCTCCTGTGACACACTGGGTCTTTTATGTTGCCTCTTCCTCATCCTTTTATCCATAGCAGAGTACTGCATCCTTGAACCTTTCCTATTCCTTGCTTAATCCCTTTATCTGTCCCCATTACTACAACTCAATTGTGATCCTCTTCCCCAGTTCATTATCATAAATTCATCCGAATTTTCAAAGAACTGACTTTGTATCAGAGTTCTTACCCTTTCCCCAACTCAAAACCACAAAGTGGCAGAATCACTACTGGCTAACAGCACATTCACCAAGCCATCTCTGACACACACTACCTTGGTTAGGGATATCTGCAGAACTTTTGTCTTTCTGTTACAATTCTGCAACAGCTGTCTGAACCACTCATGGTCTGAAACTTAACAGATTTCAGCTTCAGCTCTCTCACTATACCAGAATTCAGAATACCACTGTCTGCTCCTAGAAGATTCAGATCTCCCAGGTCAATAACTATTCTCTTCCTACCCCCTGCCATAATTCTTTCATTCTCTTTTGATATGGTTGGGGGAGGGATGGAATCCACCAGCATCCCAAATCCCACCTCCTTTTAAATGATTAAGGAACAGATAATGGAACTGGTTATGGTCATGTTTCTTCTTCAAAGTAAACCACACAATGCTATCTACTGCCCTTGAACAAAGAATGTTTTATTGCTCCTTTTATTCTAAGGAGTACAAAAACCTTCCTGAATGAGGGAAAAAATTCAAATGCAAAAAGGCAAACATGACCCAAAAGTAAAGCAAACGGCCACTAAAATAAAATCAAGATCTTACCAAGTTTATCAGCTACTTTCCTTGCAAGTTCTCCTTTGCCTGAAGCTAGGTTTCCATCCACTGTAATGATCTTGCTGTTTTCCTTGAATTTTGTTGTGGTCCTTTCTCCCAAAATATACGCCAACCATCCATACTGGAGCATTCTTTGGGAACTTGCATGTATTCTGGCCTAGTACAGGGAATGAAATAGCAACATTTGAGTAAAGCAGACCACTCTCTCTCCTATTATCACAGGAGTATATGCAAAGCTTAAATAAAAAACAGTATGAAACTATTTGACAAAATCTCTGCCTGTAGAAGAAATGAACGGAAACCGTTTATATTGTACTAATAGTACACTTAATTTTTGTTAATATTTGTAAAATTCTGCTGATTTAAATGACGCTTTCTACTGAAACAAAGTACCAGCCAATCAAGCATTACCTCCTCCTTGCTACCAAACAGTTTAGGAGTGTGGTCACAATAGAGTTGAACTAAATCAATCATGTGCAACTCTAACATCACTCAGCTACCTCAGGGAAAAGTACAGGGGTCCCTGATTGTCAATACTCTAACAGAAAATAAAAAAGTGGGACTATCAACATCCCTTGCAATTACTTCTACAAATGGACAGACGCTGTTTTGCAGTTAATGCTTCACTTTTGGGCCAAGCTAATTATATCACGAGAAACTCTAAAGGACAACAGGATATTAAATCAGACTGCTCAACCTGCTGTCTCCTTTAGTCCCTGTTCGTTGATACAGCCTCAAAATATCACCCATGCAGCTTTAAAAACTAATCCACTCAACTGTTTTCACTGTTAGGCTTCCTACCTTTCTGTACTGTTTTACTTTCACTTTGAAATCCAAGTTGAAAAACCTCTAGCTAGCTCTGAAATGATGATGTCACATCTACCAGAGCTCTTGCTCTAGCTACCGGGACGTTTCCTCCCCCAAAGTGATGTAATCCCTGCCTGATGTGCATGCTGTATAGAAGAGCCAGTGGACCTCCCACATTGTTATCAGCTCAATGATCAAAACGACAAAACCAACTGCTACACAAGAAGGAGCCAGGGATCTGCACACCAAATTCAGAAATCTGTAAAAAATGTCCAAACCAAGTAAACTTGTACTCAACGTTTATTTAAGCCACAAAGTCTCTGTTTAGCTTTTGTCGGTGACTCCTCACAAACTTCCTCAGAACAGGAAATAAACACAGAACAGGAAATAAACACATTCAACACATCCTGTTTAAATACTACAATATAACTCCTTACTTTTGCCACACTGCCACCTGTGGTCGGAATACAAAATTTTAATATATTAAAAAGAACATACAGAAAGGCATAAGACTATTTAAAAAACATATATATAAATATAAAAAACACTCCCTTAACGATATAAAATTAAAAAACAATAAGTCAATAGGCAACAGGCTTGACTTGAAAAAAGGAACCAGAAATATGTATTAAAATGCAATAAAATAAATAACTCACTTCACGGTTAATAAATTGGACCCATGATGGAGCAATGCATGTACAAAAAAATTTTTTTAAAAACAAAAGGCTACTGAAAAACATGTATCATAATTTTGCACATTAACGTATGAAATAGCAAAACTACCTTATCAAACTTTTCAATTTCAAAACACAGGAAATTGACATGTTGTTCAAGCCTGGAAAATGGTATGCTTCCAACCTCCATGGGTTTAGCTTCACAGTGATTGATCAGATTGTGCATGACAACAGGGGGGCCCTGTTTCCTATTTGTTGGAACTCAGAGAATTGCTTTGGCAATTGAGACTGGAAGCATACCATTTTCCAGGCTTGAACAACATGTTGTCAATTTCCTGTGTTTTGAAATTGAAAAGTTTGATAAGGTAGTTTTGCTATTTCATACGTTAATGTGCAAAATTATGAATACATGTTTTTCAGTAGCCTTTGTTTTAAAAAAAATTTTTTTGTACATGCATTGCTCCATCATGGGTTCAATTTATTAACCGTGAAGTGAGTTATTTATTTTATTGCATTTTAATACATATTTCTGGTTCCTTTTTTCAAGTCAAGCCTGTTGGCTATTGACTTATTGTTTTTTAATTTTATATCGTTAAGGGAGTGTTTTTATATTTATATATATGTTTTTTAAATAGTCTTATGCCTTTTTGTATGTTCTTTTTAATATATTGAAATTTTGTATTCCGACCACAGGTGGCAGTGTGGCAAAAGTAGGGAGTTATACTGTAGTATTTAAACAGGATGTGTTGAATGTGTTTATTTCCTGTTCTGAGGAAGATGATGAGGAGTCACCGACGAAAAGCTAAACAGAGACTTTGTGGCTTAAATAAACATCGAGTACAAGTTTACTTACTTGATGTGTTGAATGTGTTTATTTCCTGTTCTGAGGAAGATGGTGAGGAGTCACCGACGAAAAGCTAAACAGAGACTTTGTGGCTTAAATAAACATCGAGTACAAGTTTACTTACTTGGTTTGGACATTTTTTATGGATTTCTGAATTTGGTGTGCAGATCCCTGGCTCCTCCCACATTATGTCAGAGCTACCTTGCCCAGCCCACTCTTAACCTAGCAAAAATGTCAAACTATAATCTCACTTTTCTGAAGAGCCCTACCGATATGTGACAAAGTACAGGCAGACGCACAGTAACCGCTGCAAAAACTAAGAGCATAATTTGCAACGACCATGCGTAGATATTAATTGCATCTTTTTACATAAGAAGCAGACATCTGTCACAATTAAATCGACAACACTACATCAGATTACTAGTATGCAATACCGTAATTTTCTTAAATTACCACTTAAAAAAGGCATGTGGGTGTGTCATGCAAGTCTGTGAAATATTTTGTCTTTATAGTGCATCATTTATTAGCTATTTAACCAAACAAGAAGGAAAAATAAGTGGGAGTTTGATGCTTTGCAAAACAGTGATTATTCCCAGTGCTATGGAGCCTGGTTCTAAATTTGACAGGAGGAGGAGTGCAACAAAAAAGTCTCGCACCGTAAGGAAAGGCTGAAAAGAAAACAGTACATTAGTCTGGTCACCTGCTGTGAGCTGTCAATCACATGCAGATAATGGGTCAAATTACCCTTAGCTCTTTGACAGCTAGGGAAGGTAGGTGTGAAGGGGGGAGGGGAGATACCTTGAAGAACTAGATTTCAGCCTTTACAAAAAAAATCAAGTTAGCATTTCTAAGAAGAGCAATAAAATGCACTTTTCAGTTATGTTCTGTAGCATTTGCACTGCTTGTGTTTGAAGTATTCATTTAAAAAGGATAAAATTTTAACCAAAAGTAGGTGACTATAACAGCAGTGAATGCCTGTAAAATCAATGCATTGACAGGGGCTTTAGGGAAACTGTGACAGATCTGATGCAATTTGTTGGAGACAAACAATGCATTCTGGGATACTCAGAGGCAGACTAAACAGTCAGAATTATTTCAAGGTGTCAGACCCCATGTGGTCAGAGTCAGAAACTGCGTATAAAAATATCTAAAAAACTCTAAATAGTCCCAGAGTGGTGTCAAAATGTAGGAAACACCAAACCATGATGAAATAAACATGTTTTTTTTTTTTTGAGTCTGTGGGTACGGTTGTCCTTTAATTTTCACTGGAGAATCACCTCTGAGCCACTTCCACATGATCAGGTCAATATTTATTATCTTGCCTACATAGTATGATTTCTTTTTCAAAGCACTATCTCCACATTACATTGTATTTACTACTGCACTTGGACTGTGGGTTTCCTTTTTTTAAAGCAACAACTGTATATTATAATCTCCTGTTATTCTATTCATCTATGTTGTCGTGCCTTCTTGGCTCAGGTTGCTGCTGAAAATGGTCTTAGAACCAGTCTCCCTACCCAGTTATCAAATGAAAATAAATAAGAACTATTCTCAGAAGAAAAACATAATGCCCTATGCCCTTGTCGGTGTTAAAAAAAAGTTATTGCACCTATAATGTAACATTTTGTATTAGAAAATATTAAGAAAGTGAGCAAGAGAAATATGTGCTGCCAACCTCATCAATGTTGACTTCAGCCAGCACAATAATGAACAAAAAAAAACAAGAATGTGATATACACAGAATTACACTGATGGAGACTACATGAGCCATATAAAACACAACCCTTTTTCAAAAGCAAGAGGGTTTCCAATCCTTCAAGATAGGCTGCAGCATAAAATTTCTGAAAGATAAATATTTATATGTCTCTTTCAAATATTACAACTGCAAATATCCATCAGTACCTCATCCAATCTCCCTTGTAAATGATTAAAAGCCTTAAAGAATTTCTAGCATATTAATGGCAAATCATTTCTTTAGAATAACAGCAGCAGCAGTAATTCAATGACATTTAGTTAATTTAACATTTTCAGGCTTGTGAACTAGTTTAGTTTAACATTTTCAGTCCTGTGAACGGTCCGCGCATCAAGAGGGCCTTCTGAGAAATATTCCAAATGTCAAATACAGTGGATTCCCTGGTTTGCACTTCGGATGCAAATGTACTACAAAATGCTTCTGATAAATCACAAGGCAACCTCTCTGCTTGTTTTAGACGAACTCAAATCGCCTTTTCAACTCCTGAAAGAAGTGCATCTTTGAACACCTCTCTGGACTATCCTCTGAATGCCCCATGAAGGAAGGCAATCAGAAACACAATTTATGTATTCAACACACTCAGTATGAGACACCTACTCCTCCTACATCAACACATCCTCCAATTGCTTCTCTGAAGTTTGTTTGTGTCTTTCGGCTTTTCCCGGTTAGGGGTCGCCACAGCGGATCTCCGGTCCGCTAATGATTGGCAGTAGAGTTTTACGTGCTGGCTTGCCGGGCCTAACGCACAACCTTCAATGAAGGAACGCCCGTTCACGCTTCTCTGAATTACTCTGCCATATTTTCACTCTGCACCCTACTGTAAGACGTGTATAGCTCTACAACCATAATATATTTGTACAGACTGGTTTTGTTTCTGTCCTTTGAACGAGTAATTATCAGCCTTTAACAAGGAAGAATATGTAAAAACTGTAATCTTAATCTATGAGCCATTGGTAAGTGAGCTAGCACATGACCTTTGGAAAGTGAATAATATTGCACATTTTACAAATCAGTCATGCTCCAACTTTACTCCAAGTTTTCCTGAAAACAATTTTTTTCCTCTTGGATTAAATGCGCTCTAGCTACAGCAAGAAGTTGATATAGTAGCCATGTACATTTGTTCTGTCACTCAGTCAATAGAGCATTTCGAGTTCCTCCTTCACTAACTTAAAGTGAACCCAATTTATTCTTATTGGCATTGCTTAGTTTACCATAATACCGTCCATTTTAAGCAGCCTGTTTTTCATTTGTTTGAGGTGGATTGCCTTATCTGGGCAAGTTTTGTTAACTGCTACAAATTATAATAAGAGTTGCATCACTGATTCAGTATTATCCTGTCTCAGAGACCGTAGTGTTCTGGAAGCAAGTGATGCATTTCTGAAAAAGAGCATTAATTACAACAATAACCTTAAAATAATACATTAAAAGGGGTAGGGGTGAAGCAATTACTTTAACATGTTCAGATTCTCAGGAATTTGTAAAAGAAAATGTATTTTGCAGAGTTTAGATCTGAGAAAACACAAATGACTCTCACTTGTCCCTTTAATAAGGTGCTATTAATTTACATTAACCTTTAGTTCACAGGTTCATAGGACAATACTAGACTATTGGCCCAGAAGCCCTTATAAGCCTAGCCAAGAATTTCACCCATGTTCCCACAAAGTCAGCACCTGCTTCCCTTGTTCAGCAGGGACACAGGCGGGATCTCTGGGGTATATTTTCTGTTCCCCATCCAGTCATCCAGGTTCCTCTTAAAGAGGCTAGTGAGGTACTCTGCGCGACATGGACAGGGAATCTATTCCACAGATGGGGGAGTCTTTGGGACACAGATCTATCCCACCACCAAGTTCTATTAATGTCACATGTTGTGGCCTTGCATGCATATTGTGTGAGTGGAGTTTGACTTGCAGATATGCAGCAACTCCATCAAGGCTGGGCCTAAAATGGCCTTGTGTACCAGACACCAGTCCCCTCCGAGCAGTCTGCACAAGACTGAGTAGAGGGACAGGGCTTTTAGCCTATCTGTATAGGACAGGTGTTTGAGACCCTGGATTTTTCTGGTCATGAACCTCTGATCTCTCCAAATGCTGCATGTGCTTGGCAAGGTACATACCGAAGGGGGCATTGCACTCTATAATGGGTCTGATAAGGGAGGAGTACAGGGATGTTATGACCTCCTTGTTCCTGAATGAACTACCCTTACTTATGAGGTGGGGTGTGTAGAAAGCCTTCTGCACAATGGAGGCAACATGGTGCCCAAAAGTCAGGTTGCTGTCAACATGGGTGCCCAAGTCCCTCATGACTGAGTGGTGCTTAGTACTTTGTTATTAATGTGATAATTAGTGGGGACACCATTTTCCACAAAGGGAATAATGATGCATTCCTTGGCACTCAGTTTGAGGCCATGTTTCTGGCACCACTCAGTTTGGGTAAGGCCCTTTTGGAGGATGTTCACATCACTAAGGGAATTTAAGACAGCACCCCAGCTTGCAGTCATCTGCAAACTTGGTCAGCTACAGACCACTGGTTTTGGCTTGCACCTCAGAAAAGTACATCCCAAACAGTAGAGGTCCCAAGACCGATCCTTTGGGTAAATTGCTAGTTACAGGTCTACTACTAGAGGTGACTTCCCCTATTTTGACTAAGTGGGTTCTATCAGTGAGCTAATTACCTACCCATCTGGTAACATACTGGTTTGATGCCTAGCTGGCAGAGTTTATCTATCATGACCAAGTGGAGAATAGTGTTGAAGGTTTTGGCTAGGTCAAGGTTGGCGGTTGTGCACAGTCTTCTCCTCGTCCCATGGCTTTGGTAACGACTGACATGGCTTTGGTAACGACTGACTTCTTCGAAACAAAGTTTAACAGGCATGATCTCCCTTTGACAAAGCCAAACTGTGTGGGGTTAAGCATTTGGAGGTTGCCAATGTCCTTGTTTATAAGGTCCATGATAATGCATTCTATGGCCTTACAGATCCGGCTACACTGATGGGCCTACAATTGCCTGGGTCAGTGGACGTGCCACCTTTGTGTAGATGGATGACAGTGGCCATCCCTCACTCGGCTGGGATGAAGCCGGTGTTCAGGTTTTGGTTGAATAGGGTGCGTAATGGTACTGAGAGTTCATGAAGGACACAGACAGGGATGTTGTCAGGTCTCATGGAGACTACATTTTTTGCTTTTGACAGGGCATTATTTGTGTATGTGGTGTTCTTGACCACCAGTTCAGAGCAGATTTGAGAGTTACCTTTGAGATTGCAGACATATGCGAAGAAGGCCTTGTAACTGTCCTTAGTGGATGTGGTCAATTTGGACTCAAAGATAGCCTTAGAGAATTGCACCAGTGATCTTATTTGCTTGTTCAATCAAAGGAGACATTGTTTCCAACTTGGCACCTGCTCCTTCTTGGTCCTGGGCAGCAATTATTTCCTTTTATTACAGAGTTTGTTTATTGCTGCTGTCCACCATACAGGTTTACTCTTCCTTGAGGAAGATGATTTGGTTCCGTCAGGTATTGCTAGAGTCCATGCAGCTATGTAGATGCTCATAAAGTTTTTTGGTATAGGCTTGGACATTAGTGCTAGTTCCAACTGAAGGGATGGTGGCTGTGAAGGCGATTATACCTGCTCTCAGAAGATTGTAGTCAGTTTTGGAAAAGTTTTTTTGTTTGACCCTAACAAGGGGGGGGGGGGGGTCAGGGGAGATGGTGAAATCAAAAGTGTTTGCTTTATGGTCGGATCTTACTAATGAAGATGACACTGTAGGGGTGCTACAATGGCTACTCATGTTGGTTAGTACCAGGTCCAGGATATTTTCACCTGTTGTAGGGGTGTCGACCAGCTGATCCAATGCACTGCCACTGACGAAATAGAGGAATCTCTGGGCGTTCATGTTTGGGATAGAATAGGTCTTCCACTCAATGGTTGGGTAGTTAAAGTCACCCACGATCAGGGTTGAGGGTTTAATCTTGAGGGATTCAAGCAAGTCCAGATAGGTGGAGTGGGCGTCCCAAGTCATGGTTGGGGGTCTGTAGCTAGCTAGGATTTGAATAGGTGTTTTGTCAACAGCTAACTGTACTTGGAGTGTCTTCTGTGCATCATACTGTCTGACCAGCCTGGAGGTGTGCATGTCTTTGACAAATATTGAAACTCCACCTCCTTTGGCTTTGCAGCCCTCTGTTTGGGGTCTGAAAGTATGGTAAGGCTGGGATGCTCTCTGCAGCTTTGAACCAGGTTTCAGTGACTGCACAAATTTCAGCATCCTCCAGGGCGAGAAATGCTTGCAAAGAGTGCAGTTTCCTGTTAAGACTCCTAACGTTTAGCAGTATGTATATGTGTGTACACACACATTATATATATATATATATATATATATATATATATATATATATATATATATATACATATACATATACATATACATATACACATACATATATATATATATATATATATATATATATATATATATATATATTTATTTATTTATTTTACATTTGTTGACTGGGATAGCCCGGCTGGATATATGTCCATTTTCAGCGAAGGTACGGGCAGAAAAGCTCCACATACCAAGAAAAAGAGACAGTACATACATCACCGAGTGATAAACTCAGGCAGACATGTTTATTAAAATATAGACAAAGAATACAGGCAGATATCAATATACACAATGTGCAGACTTGCATTTGATTGGCAGAGACGTATCAGAAAATGTGAACATAGAATACAATCAGATTTCATAATTCACAATGCTTAGACATTGAAATGCTATGAGGCATAGATACTTGGCTAAACAGCAGGTTGGTTAGCAAGACATGTATTAGTGAAGTTGTTAGGTTTAGAACAAGAGCACTGCCATTGAGATGCGAGGTATTTATTGAGTTATTTTTTAAATAGGGTTAGTGAGGTTTCCTTGGTAATGGTAGCAGGGAGTAGATTCCAGATTTTACCGGTTGAGTTGGCAATTGTTTGGGCAGCACACACACACACACACACACACACACACACACACACACACACACACACACACACACACGTAATAAAAAATAAAGTAGGCGCTACAGCACTTAAGACCAGCATTGCAGAAAATAAACATATATCCAACAAACGACCAGTGCAATCACCACAGCTATGCACCTAAACGTATTTATAAGAAATGTACTTGTATGCAGATAAAAATAATAAAAATGAGCGCTTTCGGGTGACTTCCACCTTTCTTCAGATTCTTTAACTACTACATTCTGAAGAAAGCGCTCATTTTTATTTGCATAAAAGTACGCTTCTTATAAATACATTTTACGTGCATAATTGTGGTGATCACACTGGTCGTTTGATGTATGTGTATATATATATATATATATATATATATATATATATATATATATATATATATATATATATATATATATGTGTGTGTGTATATATATATATATATATATATATATATATATACACACACACACACAAACATGCATACACACACACACACACACACAATATATATATATATATATATATATATATACACACACACACACACACACATATAAACATGCATACATACACACACTATATATAGATATATATATATATATATATATATATATACACACACACACATTGTATATATATATATATATATATGTATATATATATATATATACATATATATATATATATATATATACATATATATATATATATATATATACATATATATATATATATATGTACACACATATATGTATATATATATATATATATGTATATATATATGTATATATGTATATATATATATCTATATATATATATATATATATATATATATTATACACATACATAAATATATACACACACATATAGTTTGCTATGGTTTGTGAGAACGCTGCCGAAAATCAGAATGTCATGCACAAAACATAAACAGATGGGACAGTCTAACACACTGGTGTAAATTTCCTATTACCCATCCACTGGTCTAGGTTGTGCTTAAATTGGGCAACAGAAGCTCAGCTTCACATGGATGGGAAGTCTGTTCCACAGCAGAGGCAGTCCCTGGGATACATCTGTCTCTCCAGCATGTTTTGTTTAAGTCACAGACAAAATTCAGGTCCCTAGACCTTTTATTTCTGGTACTGCAGGAGATTCATAAGTGTGAGGGTTTGTGGATGCCTTGTAAGCCAGGCAGAGATCACCCCTCAGCAATCTATAGGAAACTACGTAGAGGGAAAGGGTGATAAAGCACTCTGCATAAGGCAGGTTTGTTACCACTTCTATTTTTTTTAAGAAACCTCTGTGGTTGCTCTAGTTGCTGTATATGCCTAATCAGGTACATACCTAAGAGAGCACTGTACTCCATGACTGGTCTGATAAGGACAGAGTACAGTGAAATAATGACCTCTTTGGAACTAGATGCCATGCCCTTACTTATACGTTGTGCAACATAAAAGGATTTCCTCACCACTGTGGCCATGTGGTGGTCAAAGATGAGACTACTGTCTACATGCATACCCAGATCCCCAACCACTGGGTCGACTCTTAGGAGTGTATTATCAACATGGTAATTAGCTGACATGGTGGACTTCCCAACGGCTCCAATTTTGCATTTCTTAGCATTGAGTTTAAGACCATGACTTTAGCACTATTTGTTTTAGAGACAGGTCTTCTTGAAGAATGCTAGTGTCTGCAGGGGAGTCGAGGCTAACACCCAGCTTGTAATCCTCTGCAAACTTAAGTCAGCCATAAACCTTCAACTTTTTCTTTCACTTCAGAAAAACAGATGCCAAAAAGGAAGCAAGTCCAGTACCAAGCCCTAAGGGACTCCACTAGTGACTTGCATCTTAGTGGAGGTGACCTTGCCACTTTTGACCTCCTGGGTCCCTCCAATGAGCCAGGTAGCCTATCCAATAGTAAGCATTCTTTGATCCAAAAGGATAATGAGTTTGTGCCTCTACTGGACTGACTCGAGAAGCATCTTCTGCGGCTGTGCAATCCAATCCGGGAGTGGCAGTCCTTTCCACACTCTGGGCAACAGTAGGCAGATGTCAGTCTGGTATCGTGGGCATGGATCTTCCAGAGGGCACTCATCCTCTGCTCTCCTTGCCAAGGTGATTTCATACATACTAAGAGTTCCTTCACTTCTTCTGCCCAGGCAATCTTATCCGAGGTGAGAGAGATGGAGAGAGCTCCGAGGTCCCACTTGAATATATCCTTTTAGTGCAATTTGGGTCACCCTTTCATTCTTTTTCCAGACTCCAGCTCTCCATAAAGGAGGTCTTTTGGTATTCGGCCATCCTCTATGCGTGAGGCATGACTCAAGCAACGCATACGTCTCTGTTTCAGAAGGGTGAACATGGAGGTGGTGCCCATCCTCTCAAGTACTGTGCTGTTGGGGATCTTCTCCTGCCATGGGATACCAAGTATGCACCTAAGGCAGTGCATATGGAATACATTGAGCCACTGCTCCTATTTTGAGCTCAGAGTCCATGTTTCACTGGTATACAGTAATGTGCTCAAAAACATAGGCTGTGTAAACTTGCACCTTGGTGTGCAGCGAGCTTATTATTATATTAGCCCATACTCTTGTCAGCCTGGAAAATGTTGTGGCAGCTTTTCCAATGTGCTTGTTTACCTAGCTATCAATCAACAAGTTGGCAAAGTCTGTAGAGCCTAGGTACATGAACTCATGGACAACCTCCAGTTCATAGTCACTCACCATAACTGATGGTGCACTGCCTACATTTTGGCCCATCACCTGGGTCTTCTTTGAACTGATTGTAAGGCCAAATTCCATAAATGCAAACGCAAAGAGAGTCATGAGTGACAGACGTTCTTGCTGAGCGTGAGCCACAATAGCTGCATCATCAGTGAACAGAAAATATCTTAGATGCTTTCTAAGCCTTGACAGTTTGAAGATGCTGCCATCCATTCTGGTTCTGAGAAAGATACCTGCTGTAGCAGTTCCAAAAGCAAATTTCAACAGAACTGAAAAGAAGAAATCAACAATGTTGGAGACACTACACACCCATGCTTTACTCCACTGAGAACCTCAAAAGGTTCGAATGTGGATCCATCATGCATGATGACTCCCTTTTATGCCTTCATGGAAGGCCCTGATAATGCTAAGCAGTACTGGGGGACTGCCGATCTTTGCCAGAATTGCAAACAGACCTTTTCTACTGACAAAAGTCAAATGCCTTGGTCAGATCAATGATGATAATGTATACAGGTTTGTTCTGCTCCCTGCACTTTTCTTGTAGTTGCCTAATAGAGAAAAATAATGTCTATAGCAGACCATCCAGCTCTGAACCCACACTGAGACTCAGGGTAAACTCTCTCTGCAAGAACATGGGGCCTCTTCAGGATAATGCGTACAAACAGCTTCCCTACAGTACAGAGAAGGAAGATGCCACAACAGTTGTTACAATCACTTTTGTCACCCTTATTCTTACAGATAGTAACTATGCTGGCATCCCTCATACCTGCAGTATGCTACTTTCTCTCCAGCACTGGAAAAGTATTGCCTGCAGCTCTAAGATTACACTAGCACATTTAAGTATTTCTGAAGGAATATCATCTTTCCTGGGGGGCTGTTCCTGAAGAGAGTGCTTTTAGTGCATCATTGAGTTCCTCCAAGATGGGCTCAACACTGAGCTCAGTCACAGCTGGAAGAGGCTCGATGGCATTCAGGGCTCTCTCCGGGAAGAGGCTCGATGGCACTCGGGGCTCTCCCCGTAACTATGGAGTCTCTGGCATACAGCTGTGAGTAGTGTTCCACCCAGTGTTCCATCTGCTTGGTTCCGTCCTTCAAGACCTCCCATGTGGCAGACTTAAGTGGGACAATCTTCCTTTGTGACGGGCCAATGGCTAGCTTAATGCAGTCATACACTCCTCGCATGTTACCAATGTCCGTGGCCTGCTGAATCTTGAAGCAAAGTTGGAGCCAACAATCATTTGCACACTACCAAGCTACCTGCTGCACTCACTCCGTGCACCCTGGAGTGCCTGCAAATTTTCTTCATTGGGCGAGGACCTGTATGTAGCCAGTGCCTGTCTTCTTTTCAATCAGAGGTGTCAGCACTTCAGTGTGGGCTTCAATCAGCACACCTTGACTGCCTTCTTCCCAAAGACAGACATTGCAGTGCTATAGATAGCATCCTGTAGTTTTCTGTTTTTGGTGTCAGTATCATCCAGGTAGGGCAAAGCCTCAAGTGCTTGAACAAACTTGTGCACTTTTGAAGGGTCACAAGTCTTGCCTATGTCAATGTGTCACTTTCCCTTTCTTTTTAGAGAGTAAGAACCTTCACGTCTGGATACTCACCTTACTACATGCAAGCAAGTGGTCAGTATTATAAGTCTGCACTGTGGTAACTGGGTGTTACCCTGACACTACCTAAACTACTGCGTTTGGCAAGGACAAGGTCATGTTGGTGCCAATGTTTTGACTACCTAAACTACTGCGTTTGGCAAGGACAAGGTCATGTTGGTGCCAATGTTTTGATCTTGGGTGCCACCATGATAATCTGTGTTGGTGCTTGACATTGAAGAAGGTGTTTGTTATGCAGAGGTCATATTGGGAACAAAGTTCGAGACGCTGTCCGTTTTCATTCACCTTTCCTGTTCCAAAGTGTCCCAGACAAGATAGCCAGCTGTGATGTGCATTGCAAACTCTGGCATTAAAAATCACCAAGAATAACTAATGGTTCATGGGAAGCGACCTCAATGATGACAGCACCAAGTTCATCACAGAACTTGTCCTGGACATCCTGGGTAGAAGCTAAAGTATGAGCACAGACGCTGAAGATGCTGACCATGGCCACTGGTGTTTGTAGCTGAATTTTCAGCAGTCTCTCATTTCCCATATTTGGTGGCATGACTGAGCCAATGAAGTTGTTTCTGATTGCAGAACCAACACCATGTTTCTTGGTCTCTTCTGCCAGAAAAAAGTGAAGTTCTTCTCCCCGAGAAATCCAATGGACAGCAACATTTTTCCTGGAAAGCCACAATGTCCATCTGCAATATGCTCAACTTGTTGTTAATGACTGCGGTCTTCCAAACAGCACTGATGTTCTATAGATCTTCCATAAGGCCTGCGGTTATTGTTCATACGTTTCATGTGCCTAGCCTAAAGGCTGGTTTATTCTGTTGCTTTTTTGTTTTTCCAGGTGTATGGTTAACGATCCACCTGTTGGGGGTTCCCTAAGACCCACACACCTAGTGAAGCAAGTGGACCGTGACGAGGCAGCACCTATTTGGCTGGGGGCTGCCCAGCTTAAGGCAGGTGATAACTACCCAATGAGATCAAAGGATCTCCTCCCACCATCGGAAGCAGCCCCTGGCGCCTCACTCTATGCCAACTAAGTGCAGTGGCATTACCAGTAACTGCTGCTTCCTATGTTGTGTTACCGCTCACACAGCAAAGCTGGAGTGTCTCACCAGGGCACAGTCCTGGGCAAGTGAAT
Source organism: Protopterus annectens (assembly GCF_019279795.1). Lineage (NCBI taxonomy): Eukaryota > Metazoa > Chordata > Ceratodontiformes > Protopteridae > Protopterus > Protopterus annectens. Next base: position 1,616,034,625 of record NC_056737.1, read on the forward strand.
CTGAGAAAACGGCTGATGCCCAGTAATAGGTTCCCCTCTCTCCATACCACTGATGTAATCCACAGGGAAAGGCAAGGCCAATACAATCTGGAATCAGTGTTGTCGCAAGATTTGGACAAGATTTTTTTGTATAACTGACTGATGCTGCAGTGCCATCAGGGTGGCTTGTATTTTGAGTCTGTCTTATTCTTAATACAAGTGGGCACAGCTTGTTCTATACAGCTATCAACATGGCTGTACAGGGATTGCGTATATAGCTCAGCATATGCTAGGATGTTTACTGAGTTTAGGGGTGTTTGGAATTTAGCTAAGGTTAGCCTTGGAATAGTTTCTAAAGGTTTTTGGTTTTACGGGGTCCCACGATTTAAGTTTTATTTCGAGCAATATTACAAGCAAGGACATCACATTGGTTGAAGAATATCACTCTCCCACATTCATGAGTAGAAGGTTAAGGATGTTTGGGCCAACTGTTCCAGGATGCTGGCATTAATGAAGTTTAGGAACTGATGAGCTTGTGCATTAGAAGTGGTGTAGGATTCCCAATTTACAGAGGGATACTTGAGATCCCAATAAAGATTGTACTGGGTTGAACAGTGAGAGTCTAGTTCATTGACATAGGTAGTACGAGTTTCCTGGGACATGGACGGGGACCTACAGGTTGCAAGGATATGGTATAAGACCCTGTTTATGATGAGTTGCACATGTATGCATTCCAGTGGGTCATACATTTTAACTAATCTGACCGTGAGGTTGTTTATAATATAGACAGAGACTCCTCTACTTTTCGTACCCTCTTGTGCAATAGCTGGTCTAAAGGTGTGAAAGGCATGCACTGCCGGGGTACTCTGCAACTTTAAACCGTGTCTCCATTACTACACAGAAACACTCCAGGGAGTGGAGCTTCTTATTAAGACTGCTAACATTAGGGAGTACCATATCTAGATATTCCTTCATAGGTTCAGTTAAGTCAGGAGGATTATCACTCTGGTAATGCCTAGAAAAGGCACTATGGGATGAAAAAGGTATTTGCCAAAATCCAAAACCCTACAGGGGATAAGTGCATACCATCCCTGGCAAAGCAGAATGGTCCATCAACCATGTCTTCACAGGTCGTCAAATACTGTAACCCCTTGGAATGACACCAGAAGCTAAGCCAATTATTAAAATCAATCATTTTCTGTTAGTAAAGTGGCACCATCCTCAGAGAAGGTCATATGCTGCACAGTGCTAGGCTCATAGCTGAGACACACAATCAGAGAGCTCATTCATGTCTCATTTCAGATAATCAAGGGAGGTACATCACAGGTCATTAATACCCACATGGATAATGACTGAGTCATGCTGGTATCTGTAGTTCAATGACCTGAGTGCCTATGTGACTGATCCTAGCCCCAGAAAGGCAGCTAACCATTACTCTCTCCTTATTCAGTCTGGTGAGGGGGACATTGGTGCGCCTCACTATAGAATCACCAATGACCAGTAAATTTGGCTGTGCATGGGCTTGCTTTAAGGGTTTAGCAGTAGAGACATTGTATACAGTGTTGTTATGTGTAGCTGTGGGTGATGTTTTAACATACTTACATGATGGCCGAGGACCCTTTTTGTGATTGTGCTGTGCAGGAAGTCTTAGTATTTTAGGAAGGTTACCTATAAATACCTCAGCACAAATATAGTTTTATGTATAGGGTCTTTACCCTGTGCAGTAGGCATGGGACAAGTGTCACTAACAACCTGCAAAGGATTACTTTTGGTTGCATGAGAGAGTTTTGCCTCCAGTGTTAAAACTGTATTTACACCTCTCCCACACTTCTATCTGTTTTACTAAAAATAAGTGGGTTCTCAGAGCAATTGCTACAATGCCTCAGAATACCCATCTCAAGTTCATATCCATGGCTATTGATCTACTAGGGAAGAGTGACGGAAATTTAAATATGGAATAGGTCAATAGCACAAGGAACTTGATAAGTAATGCTCAGCTATGTGCAAACTAGATGTTCTAGAAGTTTAAAAAAATCTGTCTAGACAGTAAGGTAGAAAAACATACACTGCGAGAGATCGGCATCTATACAAATCACTGCTAGGTGCTGCTGCTTGGATAGCAGCAGTCCTAACTAAAGACTGTAAAAAAGGTCAGAAAAGTGCAGATATTCAACACAAAACATGATTGCAGCTGAGTGTATATTTAGAATAACTTTATTTTTTCCAGTTTCATTTTGTAAGGTTCAGCTGACCCTGACTTGTCATACAAAAAAGAATTCTTTAATGAAAGTTATTGATAATACCTAAATATAATGAAAAGCTACAGGTCATTAAACTTAAAAACACAGACATGTGCACACACATATAATGTATATATGACTTCTGAGAAGAAAGATGAAATATTAGTATTAAAACTAAAAGCCTTTTACTTTTGGGTAAAAATAACATTCCTCATGTTTGCATCATCAGTTCTGCTCTTTCTTCATTCTTTCCAATCACTATCTTCTAAACAGAACCCCACCCCACCCCCTTCAGTCTCCTGAACCAGCAAACATCCTTCACTGGTATTGATCCGAGAAATCTTCCAAATCATTTTAAAAGGGTTACAGCCTCAGATGCAACATCCCTACTTAGTTCCTTTCTTCAAGAAGGACACAGCGTGGATAATCCTTACATCTTACACTTCTCAAAATCGTAACCCTCCACCACTTCAAAATCCCTAGCATTCGTTTACAATCTGTCCCTCAACAAGAAATACAAAATTCCTGAAAGATGAGAATATTTTAACCAATCTCTAACTTTCTAGTTTGAGACAAAGTTTTAGAAAAAACAAGCATTGGACAGATTCAGAAAATTTATTAACAAATTTAGAATTCTGATATAAATTCAGCTCAACGGTAGAAAACATTTACTGCTCCCTTATCACAAAGACTTTGTAACTGGCAAGACCTCTTCTCTTTTATGGGCACCCTGAGAGCCTAAAAACAGACTTTGCTACAAATGACTGGTCTCTTCACCTAAAAACTACAAGTCACCCTTTAATACTGACATCCTAGCCTAGTTCAAAATCTGTCTGTCAGAAATGTGCTTTAATCGGATTAATTGAAATGCTAGGTGCATACTCAAGAAACCTACACAGTTCTGTGATGAATTTCTTTTTCATACTCATAAACGGTCTCATTGCTAAACTCTAGGAAAGTTAAACTTGTTTTTGTGCATAGAGATAAAGAAGCAAATGTTAAGTTTCCTGTGGAGAATGCTAAAGGGCACTGGTTTTATCAAACGAATCTGTATGTGAATACTACAGAAACACCAGTGCTGTTAGACCAGCAAAAGGGATGGAATCAACCACTCACAAAAAATGAACAGCCAGTGACTCAGTCACATAAGTTACCAGTTCTACATATCCTGAAGTCTAGAACTAGATCGTTGTCTTGGTGTGACGGCTGGAAAGAGGAAGGAGGACAAGGAGACCTGGTGGTGAAATGAGGAAGTACAGGAGAGTATACAGAGAAAGAGGTTGGCGAAGAAAAAGTGGGATTGTCAGAGATATTAAGAAAGTAGACAGGAGTACAAGGAGATGAGGTGCATGGCAAAGAGAGAGGTGGTGAAGGCTAAGGATAAGGCATACGATGAGTTGTATGAAAGGTTGGACACTAAGGAGGGAGAAGACAGAGGGACCGAGCTAGTAAAGATGTGCAGCAGGTAAAGGTGATAAAGGATAATGAGGGAAACGTACCCACAAGCGAGGAGAGTGTGTTGAGCAGATGGAAAGAGTACTTTGAGGGGCTGATGAATGAAGAGAATGAGAGGGAGAGAAGGTTGCATGATGTGTGGATAGTGAATCATGAAGTGCAGTGGATTAGCAAGGAGAAAGTAAGGATAGCTATGAAGAGGATGAAGAACGGAAAGGCTGTTGGTCCAGATGACATACCTGTGGAAGCATGGATGTGTTTAGGTGAAATGGCAGTGGAGTTTTTAACTAGACTGTTTAATGAAATCTTGGAAAGTGAGAGGATGCCTGAGGAATGCAGAAAAAGTGTTCTGGTACCAGAACTGTAGTAACTATAGAGGGATTAAATTGATCAGTCACAGCTTGAAGTTATGGGAAAGAGTAGTGGAAGCTAGGTTAAGAAGGGTGGTGATGGTTAGTGATCAGCAGTATGGTTTCATGCCAGGAAAGAGCACTACAGATGTGATGTTTGCTCTGAGACTGTTGATGGAGAAGTACAGAGAAGATCAGGAGGAGTTGCATTGTGTGTCTTTGTGGACTTAGAGAAAGCATATGAAAGGGTGCCTAGAGAGGAGTTGTGGCATTGTATGAGGAAGTCGGGAGTGTCAGAGAAGTATGTAAGAGTGGTACAGGATATGTACGAGGGTAGTGTGACAGCGGTGAGGTCTGTGGTGGGAGTGATGGATGCGTTTAAGTTGGAGGTGGGATCACATCAAGGATCAGCTCTGAGCCCTTTCTTATTTGCAATGGTGATGGACAGGTTGACAGATGAGATCAGACAGGAGTCCCCGTGAACTATGATGTTTGCAGATGACATTGTGATCTGTAGTGAGAATAGGGAACAGGTGGAGGAGACCCTGGAGAGGTTGAGATATGCTCTAGAGAGAAGAGGAATGAAGGTCAGCAAGACTAAGACAGAATATATGTGTGTGAATGAGAGGGAGGATAGAGGAATGGTGAGGATGCAGGGAGTAGAGGTGGCGAAGGTGGATGAGTTTAAATACTTGGGATCAACAGTTCAGAGTAATGGTGAGTGTGGAAGAGAGGTGAAGAAGAGAGTACAGGCAGGATGGAGTGGGTGGAGAAGAGTGTCAGGAGTGATTTGTGACAGACGAGTACCAGTAAGAGTGAAAGGGAAGGTCTACAAGAGGGTAGTGAGAGCAGCTATGTTATATGGGTTGGAGACAGTGGCACGGACAAAAAGGCAGGAGTCAGAGCTGGACGTGGCAGAGTTAAAGATGTTAAGATTTGCACTGGGCCTGATGAAGGTAGACAGGATTAGGAATAAGTATATTAGAGGGTCAGCCCAGGTTGGAAGGTTTAGAGACAAAGCCAGACAGGCAAGATTACGTTGGTTTGGACATGTGCTGAGGAGGGACGCAGAGTACATTGGGAAAAATATGCTAAGGATGAAGCTGCCAGGTAACCGGAAAAGAGGAAGGCCTAAGATAAGGTTTATGGATGTGGTGAGAGAGGACACGCAGGTGTTTGGTGCGACAGAGCAGGATGCAGAGGACAGGAAGAAATGGAAACAGATGATCCACTGTGGCGACCCCTAATGGGAGCAGCCGAAAGAAGAAGACGACCAACTGGATAGTGGATAGTTGTAAATGGGCAAGCACAACTAAACAGCCTATAATACAACCAGGCTATTAATTAAGAATGGCAGAGTTTCCACAAGAAATCTAATGCTTGCAAAAATAGACTATGCCTGTTAACAAGTGGCAAAGATGGTAGTGCTACTGCCTCACAGCAAAAGGTTCTCTGGTTCAATTCTCAGCTGGGATGCCATCAGTGTGCAGTCTGCATGTCCTCCCTGTGTTCATGTGGGTTTTCTCTGGGTGCTTCTGTTTCATCCCACATTACAAAGATATGCAGTAGGTGAACTGGACATAGTAAATTGGCCACAGGTCCTAGAGTGCATGTTTTATGGAAGAACTATGGCAGGGCTAGCCACCCAAGTGTGAACATTGGCTCTACAGGATTGTCACTATTGGTGCGACACCCCAATCCCATGTGCAAAAATGGAAAAAAGGTGGCATGGATAGATGGATACAACTCACAGCAAAACATCAAACACCTACAGATCTTTAGAAAAATAATCTGTAGATTTCACAGTTCTCGCCAACTCTAGGAAGCATCAATGATTCTCTTTAGCAAGAGTCCATTAGCTTCCTATTAGTAAGAGAGCCACCTATGTTCTCAATACCTTAACTTAAAGTACTCTTTAAAATGCACTCTGTTCTCCCCACCTAAGTTACTTAATGTTAATTCTCCATCATATGTCACAGTCATAAAATGATTCAGAAATTATCTAGACTTTAACACTTTTTCCATGTTTTATTACTTTGTGCAGCTTTGCTCTCATAAAACTAAGGGTCATTTAAAAAGTACAGTTTTTTGAAAAACAATTAGGTTTGAACACAAACACACACAACTGTGCACAAATCCCAGTACTGTGAAACCAAAACTTCTACAGATCCACTACAGTCTTCACAAATGGAGCCAAACAAAAACTTTTGTGCAAAGACACACAGATAATTTAAATGATTAAACTACTGGAGTTCGAGGATACTTTACATTTGCTGGATACTACTTATCTGACAGCATTGTTGTTTATTTATATCTTGCTTACAAGGGTAGAGCCCGGATCAGTGCAAGACCAAATGCACTGTCAACCTGGGTTACAAAACAGCAATTCCAGGAAATCAGTGACACATTTACTACAATGACATTTAATGCAGTCAGAGATAAACAAGATAACAAAATATGCATTCAGATGGAGAAAATAGATACATATTTAGAAAAATGCAAAATTATATATTACATTGAAAAATTAACACAGCAAGATAAGATGATGGGAATCACAGAGAGGGAGGTTATTACATTATGTGATATGCCCTCTATTATGGCATTTGTATTTGTGTTGTTTGTCAATGTATTCTTGCTTAGTATTTACATGCAATAGTATTATTGATAAATTAATTTGCTCACTTTTTGGAAATAGGAATATTGGTTGAAGTTCAAACAGAGCTTAACATTATTCATTCTTATAATTTCATATACACTACATTATTTTATTCATCACACTTGTCAAATGAAATATATGTTTAAAGTTTGTTTGTTCTGAATATCTGCAATGATTTAATATTTGTAGTACCTCATGGCAGAAGTGGTTTGTTCAACCAGTTAAACTACGAAATCAAGCGGCATGGAGTGAAACAATTCCAAATGATTAACTTGTAATACTAAAAGGGCAGATAAGAAAAAAATTACAAAATCCAAGCTTGATCAAAATATTAAAATGCAGTTATGTGGAAAAAAATGCCAAGACTTACAACAGCTGTGAGGAAATGAATGGCACCACAAACAGAAATACCAACACAGTACACGCCTCATATTAAAACACAAAAAGGATAACAGCAAAAGGTAAGAGAAGGTGAAGCTTTGCAGTGTGTAATTTTTAACAGTCATTTCAGATAAAATGGGAAGAAAATACATTTACAGCCCAATGACCCAACAAGTAGCCAAAATGCCACCTGCTTCTAGTATAAACAGCACATCAGCTTGAGATGGGTTGTTAGTTACAGACAACAGCAAGGTTTCACATAATTTATGTTATAAAACAAGGTTTCACATAATTTGTTATAAAGGTTAAGTAATCATTTCTTTAATTTACTGATTACCTACTTAGTCCAATTCAGTGTAATGTGGGACTCTCTCAGTACTCTGTGGGTAAAAGTCAGTGAAAGTAATCCTGGAATGAAGAAACTAGCCCTTTAGAGGACACACACAAACACTCATTCAGACAAGGCACACATATTTACTGGAAATTTGGAGGATGAACAATTCATCTACACCATGAAATTATGTAATAAAGATCACCAATGTAAACATACCACAGAAAATGAATGCCATTTTCAGTTTTGGCACACAGCCATGTAATATCCTATTAAACAAAAGCTATAGAATGTTTGTCAATGAGAGGATTCACAACAATCACAGAGCACTAGGACAATACACCACCAAGGGTAATAGCAGTCTTTTAACATTATGCTAAAATATAACCATAATGCAATACCACACTACAAAATTAACCAGCTACCTGCAACACAAAGAAAGGAACAAATTAAAAATGACAGATACCAGTTTCTAAGTCATCAGTACTACAAGAAACTTGACATGGGCAATCTAAGTATAGAAATATATTTTAAAAATATTTGATTTTTTACTTACATTATCAAACACTTATATAACATCACTTCAGTCAGTGGAACCATGCCACTAAAGGCACGGGTTAAGCACCTCTAATAAAAAATGAACAGTGTGTATTTTTTTTTCCTCTACAGTGATAGCTATCCAGTGCACAAGTTTAAATATAAAACACCCAAAGTAAAAGTTAAGATGTCCACATGGATACAACAATAGAGAGTCTTTGTTCTCCTCACAACTGTGTCCACACATGCAGTGCCAATATACTATGGGCCTGATTCCAACAGACTTCCTCTCAGTTTAAGTCATCACTCGCATAACCTCTAGAAACCTCCTAACTAAAACTCACATAATACGTGGGACACAACTGGGCTGGATTGCATGGCTAGGCTAACAAAACCCCTGGCCTTCATACAGTCTAGTAGGATAACTATGAAATATGAACCTACAATCCCTTCTCCTAAGCCAGAGCTAATCACGTATGCAATTTAAAAAAAATAATTAAATGAAAAAACAGACTCACTCTTCACCCACTCTTATCAAACACAGAAATCATTAAACAAAATATTTAAAATATAAAGAATTCCTCTCTGACAACCAGCTTTTCACTAACTGCTCTCCTAGTTAAATTTCAGCTTCTTTTTCTCCAATACCTATATACATCATCTTCATTTCTGTTGTTTTTATTTATTTTACTCTTAAATCTTGTTTTTACTCATTATTTCTCCTGCTTCTACAATTATTATCTCTAATAAATACTTAGCCACTCTTTGAATTTTCTGTTCTGACACTTGCTTTATGTGTGAGTAATAAACTCTTGCACATGCTACAGGATATTGAATTGACCTTGTTTTAATGATGGTATATTTGTATTATTCTACATGTTCCACGTATTAATATATGTATTTACAGTATATTGTAAAAGGATGTCAATGCTCATCTATTATACACATGTTCTGTTCTTTTATTTGTGGAGGTTTTCTCTCTGAGCCTTCACTAAAAATAGATACACATTATCCAGTCTGGACAGCACCGTGGTGCAGCTTTAGCACTGTCGTCTCACAGCAAGAAGTTCCCCGGTTCAATTCTCGGCTGGGGTGCCTTCTGTGCAGTGTCTGCATGTCGTCCCTATGTTTGTGTGGGTTTCCTCCCACATTCCAAAGGCATGCAGCAGGTGGACTAGACACTTTAAATTGGCCCCAAGTGTGAGAGTGTGTAGTACAGATGAACTACCGCGGAAGGGCTAGCCACCCAGCGGTGTAATCCTTGGCCCTAGATGATTGTCACTACTGAAGTAACACCCCCAACCTAATATGCAAAAATGGGAGAAGGGGTTGAAGACGGATGGACTTTCCCAGTAAACAAATGTCACTCAATAAATAAAATGTATTAACAATTAAAATGTACAGGGGTTGCACGCAGGTTCATAGGTGAGCAGCAGGCTAGCTACCCTTGTGGGCCACTGTAAAGCCTTGCCAGTTTCCTTTTTTGTGCTCAAAATAACCTATCCCATTTGATTATAGATTGGTCTTACCCATTTGATAATTACATATTATCCCTAATAAGAATAATTGGGATCATACCACAGATAATTTGGGGGAACCCATGCATGGGATTAAACATTTAGGAGCTGCCTCTGCCCATTAGTAATACAAGGGGTAGTCCTGAAGTAAATGTTCTAAGCGATAGAGCTAAGCTGAACTTAAAAACAGACAGGGATGAACATTGTTTTATGTGGATGTGGAGTCTGCTCCATAGCAGTGGTACCCTCCATGAAATATAACTGTCCCTCTAAACTCTTCTGTTGATGTTGCAGAAGAGGCTTAGATCCCTAGACAGAGTATTTCTGATGCCATTTGACTTGCTTACGTGCAGTAAATCAAATTAGTAACAGGTCAGAGAATGCCTTGTATGCCAGACACAGGTCATCTCTTAGCAGTCTGCAAGATACAGAGTATAGTGACAGGGCTCTCAGTTTGTCTATGTAGGACATGTTGTATAGGCCTTGTATCGTTCTAGTAAGATATCTCTGTGGGCATTCCAGTTGTTGCATGTTAAGCACACATTTCAGGGATCGAAGGACTGTGAGCAATCACCATCAAAAGCAATCAAACAACACGCATATTTGCTACAGAAGTCAAGCCAAGCTCCACAGACAAGATGACACTCTCACATTTAAGTATAGATTCATAGTTATATACTAGGCTAATGCCTTTATAACCCTAGTCATGCAAACTAACTCAATTGTGCCCCATGTATCACAGGCATTTTTATAGGATGGAGTATGTCACAGTTTCTTGAGGTTATGTGGAAGGGGTATGTTAGACAGAGGCAGGCAGTATTGCCCAAACTATCAGAGACATAGCAGCCAGACCAAAATAAATTTCCAATTTCCCATCCATCGGTCAAGGTTACACTTAAACAGGGTTAAGGATGGACTCTGCTTCACATGGATGGGGAGCCTGTTCCAGAGAATGGGAATCCCATGAGATACATATCTGTCTTGCCAACATTTTATTTATGTAACAAGCAAAACTTACTAGTAGGTCTGATGTTGCTCACTTTTCGGATGTGCAAAAGATCCATAAGAGGTGGATCCGAGGATGCCTTGTATGTCAGGGCTAGACTGCATTTCAGTAATATGTTGGAGATGGAGTACAGAGTTAGGGCTTTAAGGTGATCCATATAGGACAATGCATTTATACCACAGATTCTTCTGGTAAGGAACCTTTGAGGGTGTTCCAACTGTTGCATATGTTTGGTCATATACATGGCAGAAGGGGACATTATACTCAATGATAGGTTTGATAAGAGCCAGATAACACATTACTAGGATTTCCTTGGAGCTGGTTGCCATGCCCTTACTGGGTAACACAGAATGATTTTTCTTACTACCTTGGCCACATGTTGCTCAAAGTCCAGATTGCTGTCTACATATGTTCCCTTCCTACGGAGTCAATTCTTACGGGTGTCTTACTGATGGAGTAATTAGCCTGGGTGGCAGTTTTCCCAAAAGGCATTATTAATGCATTTCTTGGCACCGAGTTTTAGGCTGTGCATCTGGCCAACAGTCATTTGTCTACGTTAGACCCTCTTGTAATATGTTTGTCTTATTGGGGGAATCTGCGTTAGCTATCCATTTGCAGTCATCTGTGAACTTGGTCAGCCAAAGGCCCTTAACATTAGCCTTTACCTCTGAGAAGAAGATACCAAATAGGAGCTATCCCAGCAAGGATCCCCAAGGTACCCCTTTGTGACCAATCTCTTAGTTGAGGTAGCATCACCAACCCTGACTTCCTTGGTCCTCATTGTGAGCCAGCTGACAATCCAACATGTTATGTAGAGGTTTATGCCCAGTTCAGTGAGTTTGTCAACTATAAAATAATGGGGTATTCTACTGAATGCTTTAGCTGGGTCCAGGTAGGTGGTATGCACCATTTTCCCTTCATCCATTGCCTCAGTGACCTTCTCAAAGAAGTCCACCAGATTTAGTAAGCATGATCTTCCCATGACAAAGCCAAACTGGGTTGATTCCAGTGTCTGAGGGTTGCCTACAGCTTTGCTGATTATTTCCATGATAATTTGTTCCATGGCTTTGCATTTTAGACTAGTCAGAAAAATAGGTCTGTAGTTTCTGGGGTCAGCTGATGGTCCACCCTTGTGAAGAAGGATAATCATTGCAGTCCTCAACTCTCAGGGCATAAAGCCTGTTTTGAAGCTATAGTTGAAAAGTGAATCAAGTGATCCTGACAGGTAATGCTTTAAACTATTCATGAGGCATTCTGGGATACTGTTGGGGCCCACTGAGTCTGTGTTTTTGGCCTTAGTGAGTGTTCCCAGGACCTGCTCCCTGTTACTAGTTGGGGTGGGGGGTTATGCTAGTAGATATTTCATGGAAGGAGGAAACTGAATCACCTAGAGCCATATTTTACACCACCGAGTGGCTTAGCCCTGCCATGGCATGCAGTCTGTTATCCATGTTTTCTTATCTTGATAATACTCCACACAACAGTAGATGCCCAAAGCATTTGGTCTGTACAACTCTTCTCCCTATAGGGCACCATGTAGAGTTTGTGCTGCTGTCCACAGCTCCATTCATTGGTGAGTTTGAGATGGAAACACACACCATGTTTTTCGGAGGTGGGAGGAGAGCATGCAAACTCCAAACAGGCATTGGCTAGAGGTCAGGATCGAACCTTGTACCTTTGTGCATGGAAGACAAAGCCCTTAACCATTATGCTAATTAGTCTCACCATTGACAATGTGGCATTATAGGCAGACCCTGAGCAAGAACTTCAGCAAAGGATAAGGGAATGGAAGGCAAAACTGAAGGCACGTGGGATGAAACTAAGCACAGATAAGACAGTGATAATGGCAGCAGATTGGGGAAATCAGAAGAAGCTGAGAATTGAGATAGAAAGGAAAACAGGTTAACAGCTTGAAGAATCTGGGCAGGGTGGTCGATGTGAAGGGAAGTCTGAATGAAGAGGTCAAAGCTGCCATTAGAGGGGCTGCAGCCAACTGGCATAAAGTGTCAGGTGTAGTGAATTACAGAAGAATGCTAAAGAAACTGAAAAGTAAGGTGTACAAGAAAGTGGTGCAACCAGTACTACTGTATGGTACAGAAACCTGTGTAGTTAAGGCAGAACAGATGAGGCAAACAGAGGTGATGGAAATGAAGTGCCTGAGAATGGTTTTAGGATGCACGCTGTGGGACAGATGAAAAAATGAGGACATAAGAGCAGAAGCCAAAATAGTTCCAATTGCAAAGAAGATCAAAGTGAACAGAGTACAGTGGTTCGGACACATAGACAGGAAAGCAGAAGACAATCTGGTGAAGAAGATTTGGTACAGACAAGATGAGGACATCCAGCAAAGAGGTGGATGGATTGTATAAGAGAAGATTTGTGACAGTCAGGCAGGAGTATGCCAATGAATCAAGAGAGATGGCGACAGTTAACACAATACCCTGAACCCATATAGAAAAATGGGAAAAAGGGGTTGATGATGATTTATGATGATGCAGGGGAGTGGGGGTTACAGAGCTGAATTTGTCAACCAGCAAAGTCACTAGGTTGCTCTGCTCAGTGAATGAGGCACCAATAACCACCAGTTTAACATACAGATGTGTGCTGCCTTTGCAGTTTGGGATATAGCTATACAAGGCCTTTTGGTTGGCTTTAGTCTATGAGGCTACTTTGACGTCATAACTGACCTTACTGAACTTCATTAGTCCTCCGTTTAGTTAATTAGGGAGCTTCTATCATTATTGGAGTTGTTCTTCCTGATTTTAGCCATAACTTTTTTTCCTTTTGTTATATAACTTATTAAAGTTAGGATTCTATCAATGTGGTTTGTTTTTGGAGTTTGTTTTAGACTTACTTCTAGTAGGTACAGCAGCCTCTGTACAGCCATTATCATAGTTGTACAGGATCTCATTGAACAATTCTACAGAGGTTGTTGAAAACTTGGGATTGGGAAGGGCAATTAATTTTGATAAACTATTGCTTAATAGGATGTAGTTTGCTTTGGAATAGTTCCTAACTGTTACAGAATTTACTGGGGTTACCGAGATGATTTACTGAGACTCCTCCACCTTTTGTCCCAGTCTGTGTAGCTGATGGTCTAAATGTGTGGAAGGCACTAAAGCCTTACACTGCTGGAGTACTTTCTATACCAGGTCTCAGTAATGGCACAGACATCTATAATGTCCGGAGTGAGGAGAGGTTGCAGGACATGGAGTTTCTTGTTTAAGCTCCCAGCACTGAACAATAACATCTTTCCATTTCAATGGCTTTTATTTGCTATATTGGTAAGTTTGTTAATTTGGCATTACCCAAAAAAGGCTCTAAGGGGATGGATAAAGGTTTAGTCAGTATTCAGGAGCCTAGAGGGGACAGGTGCAGACCATCCTTTGCAAAGCAATGTGGTCTGCTGACCATGTCCTCCCATGCTGACAAAGAATCCCCTTGAAAAGGCAACAGAAATTAAGCCAATAACTGAACTTGATCACCTTTTGTTCATACTGTGGGATCATCCTTAGTGAAGGTAGAATACTGCTCAATGCAAGATACATACCTGCCTGAGACAAATATTCAGAGAGATCAGCAATGTCTCCCTTCATATAGTCCTGGGAAGTGCATCTCAGGTCATTAAAGTCCATATGGACTATGATAGAACCACACTGGTAACTGTGATGTAGTGACTTGAGTGAGTGCACAACCTGGTGGACCCTGGCTCCAGATAAGCAACTAACTGTTACCTTCTCCTTGTGAAGACTCGTGAGTGGGGAGTTTGTGTGTCATATGATGTAGTCCCCTATGACAAGAGTCCTGGTTAATGTGTTGGCTTGTCTTATTGGCTTTGCTCTTGGAGATCCACTGGGTGTAGGAATATGTGTGATGTTTGGTGTTACTTTTGGTTTTGCTTTAGAGATAGCTGAGGCTAGCTGTTACCATTTGCAGGCATAGAAGATCTTCAGCATAGGTTGGTCTATGTGTATAGTGGATGCACTATGTATGCTCTTGGCAACTTTGCTGGTATGTGAGATTTTTGCATCCAGTGAAATTGTAAACGCGCATCTCTTGCATCCTGTTTTTTTTTTTTTTTTTGAAGGATTAAATGATTGTCTGTGAACATGAGACAATTGCTGCATTGTCTCAGGATGCCCATATCTACCAAGCTAGCTACAGAGACATTTGGAAATTGCATATCCATGTTGTCTGGACCTGTATTTGGGTGGGCTACTGTAGGTCATAGACTGAGTTATACAGAGGTCTCAGGTCGTCTTTGGGGTTTGTCACTACTCTTGGTTACGGTGTGCTAAAATTTGATAGCAGTACTGTTAAATGTGGAAACTAGCTGCTCTAAGCTTGTCTCCACACAATGGCTTTGTTTTAGTCACATTAAGTTACAGGTTTCAGTTCTAAGGGAAGTTTTATAGATATTTACTTTCTGTGAATTTGTCTGTGCAGGTTACCGTTAAACTCTTGACATAATAACACCAAAAAAGACTGCTCGCAAGTGTAATTCTACAACAAAACTAAAACTACCTTGATAAGGTAATTTCAGGTGTTAGGGATCTTTAGAATGATTTCAAGGCAAAAATCAAAAAATAAAGAAGCAGTACTCTAAACAGTTAACTAAAGTGCAAGACAATAAAATAAATCTTATCTGCCAAGGATGCAGAAGGGATAAGTGTGGCTAGTGTGCCAAACAGATGGCAATCCCGGGAAAATGACTAGCAGACAATTTGTACTCAAGTGCAACAGTGATTTGCTGGGTGTGCACTTAATATTATGGAAGTATGGAAAACAATGGGTGGGAAAAGTACTTAAATAAGTTACACAACAGACAATGGTAATGAAAAAGGTGAGGGAGGGATTTGGAAGTCAGCTTACCATAAAGGGCAGACACACAACCTTTTAAAACCAGAATAAGAAAAAAGATGGAATGGTTGGGGGGGGGGGGGGTTCAAACTGAAGTTCAAGTCCTGTGATTAGGATTTATGAAACTTTTGGCTAAATACCTTGGAAGGGGCAAACTCAAAATACAGGGTGAAAAAATCTGTAGGAAGGTAAACAGGCACTATAATGCAACTTTAAGCAGGTATATAAAAACTATAAAATGTAATGAAGCACAAATACTGGAGCAGAATTCAAAACACTGTCACTACTGCAAATCTACCACAGACTAAGGCACCAGCCCATGCAGAAATTTACCAGTAATATTGTAATCATAACTAAATAAGGCTCACATCCAACAGATGATCACAGTTCTGATACAACATTCTATTTTATTTATCGTATATTCTTGGTAAGCACATTAATTCTTTTATGTGGTACCTGAAAACTGACACACACAGGTGATTGGATCCAAGGTAGGGATGGTCTTTATATACTTCGGTGTTTGCATTATTAATATGTCTGCGCCGTTATCACACTGCTCTTCATACAGCACTATCATAGCAAACCTACTCAGAATTATATATATTTATTGTAGTGTCCGTGTGTCTTCATCAACAGACAACGGTCTTTTAAGTAACTCCTCGTACTCGTTATACTGTGTTCTTCTATACTATGCCTTTTAACTTCTGCCACATACTAGAAAATAACTTCAATCGGCAGTGCAGAATATAATGCATTAGATTTAAAAGTACTGCAATCGTTATTAAGATTTTATAAAACTTATGTGTGTGTGTCTGTTTTTACAAAACTACTCCACTGAAGAATCAGGTATGCTCTTAAGAACTAGGGACTACGGGTATCTCTGTCAGAGGTGCCCTTGTGCTCGGCCTATCCTAATGACCTCAAGTGCAATACCTAAACCATGCATGTTCTATGGCACCCTTACCACATGCTGCAATTTAGTTTTCAGCTCCCCTGGGAAAGCGAAAAATCCAACACCCTTAGGTGAGACAAGCTGAATACATCGTAATGCCATGTTTTGTCCTCTGTCACTTCTCCCACACTTAAAAACACGCCTATACACCGGCGTACATAGGGACCATTGGTTGTTTTTGTCGCAAACTGATGGCGTTTCCAGCTGCTCGACTCCTTATTCAGTAGTTTGCTAAATGTGTGGCCTATAGAAGGAGATCTGTCACGTGGTTGTAAAAGCTGTTTTACAGCCTTTCAGTTACAGTGAATATGGAAAGTGCGGAGTTTGTTTCTTTTTCTTTCTTCCGTTTTTGTACTTATATTATTGGTTGCAAAGTAGTGTATCTCTGTAGTGAATCTGGTTTTGATAGCCAGAATGAAACTAAGTGCAATCCTGCGTAATATCTTATGAGCACTCTAGGTTT